>NW_006768812.1:198645-202875 GCF_000204055.1 Melampsora larici-populina 98AG31
TATCCATTTGGTGGCATTACTTGTAAGGAAGTAGTCCTTGAGTATTGCTCATATCAGATTTGGGATTCATCTGATATAAGAAACTCTAAATCTACGGGGAAATCTCTATTAGTCAGAGTGTAAAGTTCCCGGTGTTATAATAGACTTTAACACCACCTTCTTTGACCTTTCTTTGAATAAGAAGAGGATCAATTTAGGATTGAGGACTGCGCTTCAGTTGCTCTTATATTTAATTATTGTAAAGACAATAATTAACCCAAAATCCCTTGACTAAAGCCTTTGTTTAAAGGTCAACTAACTGTAGTCTTTACTTGTTTATTACAAGTAAAGCTCTTACACCCAAGTCTATACCCATTCATACTAGTAGATATTGATCTACACGACTTTGGTAGAAGTTATCAGACCTTCTACAACTTTTTTATTGACTCTACTAGCCTAACAGACGCTAGTAGGCTCACATTTGGGGGCCTCATCAGGGTTTTAGAACCTTTGTTCATTTTTTTTGGAGCGTGTTATAGCTCAGTCTCATTAGTAAACTCAAAAATAAAATAAAAAAACATTTCATTTCATTTATTTGATTGTTTTAATCAACCTTTAATTGCAAAAACTGAGGAAAGCTCAGCATTTTTTGATTTTAGGATAATAACTTGGAGGAAAGAAAGAAATTCTTTCCCCCCCCAAAAAGTCGCAATTTTTTTATTTTTTTAGATATTTTGAGAAAGATGATCAATAGTTGATCCATCTACAAATTAATTACATATAGTTCATTGTTGAATTATATATAATAAAATTAATAGTGTGTTGTGTAATTAGCCAAACACGTGGCTCACATAAATTACATACATATATCATCAGGTGACTCGTGTACAATTACCACAAGTAGTAATTGTACAGAAGCCCCGCGCGTGGTCCGAAAGCCACCACAGTCACGTTGCGGAATTTCGAAATCAACCACCTACCACCCTATCACCGATACCATACAATCGATCGATCGACTGAATTAACCGGTATTTTATCAGACGAGACCTTTTGCTGTGAAGAAAAGCAAAAGTCAGTACGAGTTGCTTTGATTGGAAAATTGAAGAACTCACAAGATCGATCGAATTCACTGGGACTCTCACCGGTGTTGCTTATCGTGCAAGAAGACAGAAGAAAATCAGTACGAGGTAAGATTTTGATCATCCAATCTAAGGAGCTCACAATTTATTAAAGAAGAATAAGTAAACTGATAATTTCATTGATTGATATCTTTCTTTGATATTCTTTCCTGGATTAAGTGTTAATCCGATTGGGACAATCATATTCACAAGAGTAATTAGTGGATAGATGACTGAGTAAGTTGTTTTAGTCAACAATTACCTTCTTCAATCAGTATAAGGAAATAATACTTGTTTTTATTGGGTTATCCCATCTTCTTGTGATTTCATAACTTTAGAATCAATCATCGTTTTGATTGTCACAGGGACATCACCTTGGTCTAAAATCGATTGTCCCTTATTAACTTCAAAACCAATTTCAGCCCTTTTGATCATTATCCCTCAGTATCTGGAAAGATTTCCAGTGAGTAGGTCTATCTATCTACTTTCTTTGTAAGAAATCATCAAAATCGATTTTTTTGTTCAAGTCTTTTGCTGATAAGACTATATCTTGTTCTATTGAGGAGCTTGACTTGAAATTTGACACAGATTATAGTAAACCAATTGACAATTTGATAATAAATCAATCGATTGGAAACTACAATCCTGCAAGTAAGTAAAATAGTAGAATTGCTTTACTCTTTGATAACTGAATATCAAGATTCAGCAAATCAATCACTGACATTGATTTTCTTCTGTGATTTTCTTCATTTTTTACTGTCCTTTATTAATAACCCTGATTAGTAGTGAATCTAGATACAGTTCATCCAGATTTTCCTGCACTGAACCACGATCATCTTGAAGACAAGATCAGGAAAGTCTCACACCTCGATTGAAAGAACAAAGAACTTACAATTTGATCAAGGAGAAATTCAAACATAAGTTGATCAAATCATCATTCTATCCATTCTGTTCTTTTCTTTTTGTATAAGTGTTCATTCGATCAGAAGTCATTTTAATCTACACAAGGCAAAGGGGCGAAACCTTTGAAATTGATTGATTGTTTTTAACAAAAATTGATTGAACTTTTGATTTTGAAAAGCTATCGATCTCATAAAAATTTGTGGAAGTCCTTTTTTGAAGTTCAAACATAGTAATTCACAAAGTAAGCTATTGATTGTGTCTTCAATCATTCTTGATTATTGAAAGATAACAACACTGAAATCCCTTCTTTATTATATTGCCTATCTTGAGACTGCATCCATCCATCGATCAGTAGTTTTAAGGCAAATCAATTAAGCTTTGGGCTCAAAAAGACTGTTTCAAGTACAACTCTTTCAGATTTAGCTTGTCAACTCTAGATTGACCGAGTAATTGTATCTAAAGCAAATTGACTTGATTTTGATTCCAGAAATAAAATAAAATCTGACAAAGAATTTCTTATCGAGTCCATTCTAAGTCAGCCTTTGATTTTCAAAGTAGATTTATTTTTGCTACAATCTTATCACACTATTTTCATTGTATACAAGATAATACATAAGAATAAAGCAAGAACTGTGTGGACATTTCTCTTTTGAACTAATACCTAATTGAAACATCAATATTATTTTTAACACTAATTGATTAACTTGGACCAGTTGTCAAATCTGATATCAAATTTTGTTAGGTTGTTCTTGACTTTGACATTTTTTCTGTTGATTTAAAAATCAGTTCCTTTTCCTTTGTTGAAATCTTTCATTGATTTTATTTGACTAATTTAAAGAATAAGGAAAAAAGATTTGAGCTTCATTCTACAACAATCACCTCAAGTTGAAAAGGTCTCAGTTGTTTCAACCAAGGAAAGATTTCAAAGAAATTTATTCAGTTATTTGAGTTATCTTCCTTTCTCTATCTTGAAATTTAGAAGAGAATTTAAATTTGTTTTAGATTTATTTTCTGGATATTTCATATCTGCTCATTTGTCACAATGGCTGATTGGAATCCACCACCTCATCCTCGCAGCCGTAATGAGCCGGAGCGTTATGGTAACCTCCAGTCAACCAGCACCAGCCGGCCTGGAACCGATGGACCACGGTCAAAGATTGGATCCAGGGCTGGATCAACAGCCAGTAGTAAGCAAAGGGCAAATGAAGGCAGAGGCAAGCTTTCAATTACCACTCAGGCTCTGCAAAAGGACTCAACCAACCTTCCATTGACAGCAGAAGTTGGTAAAATACAACCATCAGTGGCAGGACCTTCCAGCTCAGTAGATGATCCATATGTTCGGTCTGAGAGTGGTCAAATGGGAAGCTCAGCAGCTGAAGACGGCCATGAACCCCCAGCGGAACTCCCATCTGAGGTCACACCAAGGGCATTTGGCTCAATAGTACAACCACAGCTGAGTGAACTCAAGCCAACAGGAATTTCAGGTCTATTACCAGGCTCAAGTGGAAGCAGGCCAAGCGCTGATCCTTTTGAACAGGGGTCATTTCTTACAAAACTTCAGAAGCCAAAGAGGCCTGGAGAAAAAGATTTAGGTACACTGAGTACTCAAGAAAGAGTTATTTTACGTAAGTTCTCAGAAATAACTCAGAGTGAATTCATTTTACCTATGATGACTGAAATAACCAATTATCTTGGACATTTTGAACAACAGATAAATGTTTCTAATGAATTTAATCAGTCCCTTGGGGAATTTTTGGAAGTATTTAATGGTAATTTAGAAGTTTTGGATTCCAATATCAAAGATTTTAGTAATGAATCAGGTTCTAAATTTTCAGAAGTATTGAAAAAAGAATGTCATCTTTTAGAAGTTGTTAATGCACAATACAAAGAACTTTATAAGGTTATCAGGCAAGATAACAAAGATGTTTGTAGTTTAAGCAAAAAGTTTGCTTTGTTTTTGAATAATTTTCCTTCAGAGTCTTTGAACCTGTTTTTAGATAAAAATTCATCCTCTTTATTTTCTTTGAATGATATCAATGAAAATCTTTTAGAATTCAAGAATACTTTGAATGAGTTTCGTGAAAATTGTGAGAGACCACAAGTAGTTGAGCATGATTTAGTTCTGACTACATTATTAAGCAATCTTCATGACAAGTTGTACAACAAACTTGAAAATAAGTTTCATCATACTAACCAACCTAATGATGAAATTAACAAATTAATGAGTTTC
>NW_006768812.1:203218-222176 GCF_000204055.1 Melampsora larici-populina 98AG31
AGTGCAGGACAGTACAAAACAGTACTTTACTACAAATAGAGTTGGCTCAATAGTGAGAAATTTTGAAGGTATCAGTCAAACTCCCATGCAAGGTGGTCCACAAGAAATGTCAGAAGTGTACCTCCTCACCTTGACAGGCAAGATAATGGATCAAGGTTCAGAGCTGAAACTACCCCTAACCTTGGAGATAATCCCTTCTTTTCCCAACAAATAGGTCAAAGCACCGTGTTGCAACCTGAAAATTCAATGGTAGGTTTAGAAATGACCACAGAATTGTTGCGTCAAGCATCAATCAGAAAAGAACTAAGGAAAGAATATCCTAATGTCAAAGATTGGCCTACCTTTAGCGGGGAAGGGGAGTACAATCACCAAGAGTTTATTGACTGGGTTGACGCAGTACCAGTGCGCTTACAAATGCCAGATATTTTGATTACATCAAAATTATCAATTGTATTTACTGGTGTAGCTCGACAATGGGTTATGGACGTCATGAAAGAAGACGGTGGGCATAATAAAACTTGGGAGGAATGGAAACAAGCTATTCAGACCAGGTTTGGTAATGCTCAATGGAGGTCTTACATGGAGAGACTATTCATGAGAGACAGATTCAAACCAGATATCCATTCTGATTGTGTTAAATGGGCTTCAAGGCAACAACAGCGTTTTAGATCATTTAGACCAAATGCAGACTCATCTGAAGTAGCTGAAAAAGTACTTTGGCAGCTACCCAGCACAATCAGAATCCCAGTCCAAAATAGAATTGGTCCGGATAGTAGTTGGACAGATTTCATTCTAGCTTTTGAAGATATTGCTAAAAGTTTGATGCCTGTTAGAAGAACGCAGACAAATAATTATCAATCTCAGTCAAATAATGACCACAGGGAGCACCAAGTAAGCAGTACAAAAGCTCAACATCCTACTACTGAAAGGAAAAGTAGTAAGTCTTGCAATACCTGTGGCAGTACAGATCCTCAGCATGTTTGGAGAACATGTAAAGGGAAAGGGTCAGCCATAAACGCAGTTGAAGCAGAGGAAGATAAACAAGAAGATGAAAATGAAGGAGCAGGTGATACAATGGAATTTGTAGAATATGAGGATAGTGAATCTGAGATGGAGTCCCAGCACTAAGATCAAGGACTTCATGCAGGGAAGTGTATAGAGAAAAATAAAGGAGATAATGAAGTAATAACTCCACACATTTAGAGCATCAAAAAGAGATCATAAACCTTGAGAAGGCGTATGACCTCTTCTGGTGGTGGGGAATGTCAGCCCTGAGTACTAAACCAGAGTACCAATGGGCGACATATTATAATAAAAACCTTAGAAATAGCAATTACAACTCAAGGCTCAGTTTCAAGAGTCAAGTTACATATGATTTAGCATATGTAACATGTGCAGAACTTACATCAAAGGGTGTGAACATTCATAACTTTGATGCAAATCAAAGCTACATATATTTCACAGCCGTAACACATATGTAACAAGTGAAATATACTTATAATCCAATAGTAACTGTCTTACTGTAATTAACCTAACCATAGAACCACAATTTGTGCGCACTTGTAGTCCAAAGATTTCCAAGGTTCAGACTATATAAACCCTGGAAATCCAACCAAATTGAGAAGGAGAACATCATCACATTATCATTCAACAACTACACAATTTTACTTTTATTCATCTTCCTAGAACCTTTAAACTTTGCTTATCAATTACCAAACTTTAAAGGCCTGATTCTACGAACTTTGAAACTCAAACCTTGTGTCTTGTTGCTTATTCTGTGTGCTCATTCAACTTTGTTTCTGATTAGACGCTATAATCAGTATTTATGGTAATATCCATTTGGTGGAATTACTTGTAAGGAAGTAGTCCTTGAGTATTGCTCATATCAGATTTGGGATTCATCTGATATAAGAAACTCTAAATCTACGGGGAAATCTCTATTAGTCAGAGTGTAAAGTTCCCGGTGTTATAATAGACTTTAACACCACCTTCTTTGACCTTTCTTTGAATAAGAAGAGGATCAATTTAGGATTGAGGACTGCGCTTCAGTTGCTCTTATATTTAATTATTGTAAAGACAATAATTAACCCAAAATCCCTTGACTAAAGCCTTTGTTTAAAGGTCAACTAACTGTAGTCTTTACTTGTTTATTACAAGTAAAGCTCTTACACCCAAGTCTATACCCATTCATACTAGTAGATATTGATCTACACGACTTTGGTAGAAGTTATCAGACCTTCTACAACTTTTTTATTGACTCTACTAGCCTAACAGACGCTAGTAGGCTCACAAGTATTCCCTGGTTAGTTGATAGCGTTTATAACAGATTTGGTTTGATATAGACAGTGGAAGAGAGTGTGATGATATTATTGATTTGGTGACTGATCCAAACAAGCAATTGCCCAAACCACCTAACTGACAGAACACCGTATGACCCCCTGGTTTGTAGCACAGAGTCCAACAATACACTAGGCCAATCAGCAATTTCTGTAGTTAGATGACAAGGCTTTGCAGTTGCAGTGGAGGAGACAATGCTGAGCCAGGTTGGGACAGTAGAGCCTTGATGGTTTGATTCAAGATGGTTCGATTTGATGCACAGAGAAGGTAAGTTTGAAATATGGGATAATTTGGGTTTCCCAACAAAGTGGTGAAATGATACTCTAGGTTGACTCACACCCTAACCCTAGGAATGTGATTTACACAGTTAATGTAAACTGAGGTGACATATTGGGGTTTCTTGCGGGTAATTAGGGGACCTAGCTAGGTATCATAACATAGCGGGTGTTACCTATAGGATTTCACAACTGGACCTGCCAAAGTACCACATGGATGAGTAGTAAGTAAGGGATTAAAGGGAACTGCCAGGGTATAGACGTAATCATTGGCACACCATCTGTTGAACATTCTTCAATAAAAGGCTGATACATGGTGGCTTCTTTCCAATGTGATGGGAAGATTCCGGTGATTGTGATGCACTGGAACAATGTCAGAACATGTTGCCTTACCTGGGACCACAGCTCCCTCCAAACCCAGTTCTGGATCCCATCGCTGCCAGGCGCTTTCAGGGGAGGGCTGTTGGTGACTATTTTGCCCAGGATCTCCTTACTGAGGAAAGAGATGAGGCTGGGCATGGTAGATTTGGTGGTTTTTGAGTCTTCGGTTAGTGGGAAATCAATGGGAGTGGTGTCCTGTAGGTCGCACGGTGCCGTCGCTACGCATGTGGCTTTGAAAAGTGCTTCAGCTTTCTCGGCATTAGACGTACATGTTGTTCCTGTCGAGGTTATCAGGGTATTGATTACAGGTGAAGCTTGCCGTCCTGACACATATTTCTTTGCCTGAAAAAGAGTGTTGTGGGTTAAGGTTGATAGGTAAATTTTCCAGTTGTCCTCCTTTGCTTTGGTGGTTGCTGTTTTGAACGCTTGTCGATCTTCTTTGGATCGGCTTTTTTTCATTTTTCGTTCACATCGTTGGGCTTCTTTCCTGAGAGGCTCTAGGATTGACGGATTCCACCATTGTTTATGCTTGCCAATGGGTGGTTTCCACAGGGAGTTCTTCTCAAGTGCTTCTGTGATGGCTGTGATTAGTCCCCTGTCAAAGGCCTCTAGCTGAGCACGTGTTATCAGTGGTTCAATTTTGGGAAGAGCATTTTGGACATCATTTTTGAAAGCAATCTTTTCAACCTTATGCCATTTTTTTGCGGTTCTGCAGTTAGATTGCACTGGGGTGGATTTGTTGTGAATGAGGAAAGTTGTGATAAGGGCTTGGTGGTCGGAAAAATGGCTAGTGAGGCTTTCTTCATCGATGATACATTGCTGGATGGCATCATCAAGGGCGTCGTTGACCCAAACCTGATCGATGGAAGTGCCCAAGGTTGTGCTTGATCCCACTCCAAAGGTTGCAATGCCTCTTGGAGACCTCAGGTGCAAGTTCCAGTCAGACATCAGGTCCATGAGCTTATCAGAGTCGTTGTCGTGTGTTTCAATATGGGAGGGGTTCCAAATGGCTGAGTGAAGATTAGAGTCGGTGTTGAGTATCGTTGGTAAGAGCTGAATGTCCATTGGTAGACCTTTCATTAAGGCTTTGTATGCAGTGAATCCAGAGAATATAGAGGTGTCGTTGTACACACTGATAACAAGCAGCGTGAAGCCAGATGTAAATGTGACAGTACATGCCGCTATGTCTCCGGATGGTGAGGCGAGTGGGTTTATTTGAGCTTGGAGGTTCTTTTGTATATAAAGGCAGGCGCGAGGGCGGGCTCCTGTCCTTCTTTTGGTAGGTGTGGAGCAGACAAGTGTCCAGTTAGTTTGTTCTTGGGGTAGATAATCAAAATTGTTTACCGTTGGTTCTTGAAGTGAAAGGATTGCAAAAAGATTAGTAAATTCTGAGTTAAAAAGTGAATTAGCTGTGTCCGGTGAGTGGCGACAGTTCAATTGTAATATGGATTTGGTTTCAGGTAAGGTAAGCTTTTGACGAAGTTGCTCTAACATTGGATGTTAATGTCGGCAACTTCTGGTATCACCACAATCTTGGGTGAGGAGCTTGGGTTGTAGGGGGGTTGGTCAGCCGCAATTTGTGCTGCACACTGGGGATGAAAGGGTGAGTGGAGCAGGTCTGGGTTGTTGGACTCAAATAGGTGCTTCGCCGTCTTTGTAGGATCTATTTTGACCAAAGCTCTTACGCACGCAGTGCATTTCAGAGGGGTTGTGCCTTTTTTGCTGCATGCGTGAGCATGATGCTCGCCTCCACAGTAAGGGCACATGGCTGGGGAGGGGCATGATGGCGCTGTATGACCAGTTTTCCTGCAGTTGTAGCAGCGTTTGGGGGGCTCCCGGCCTGCCTCAGTTTTGTGCACACCTTGAGCAAACCAAATTTTTTCTCGAACACATTTCTCAGCCTGTTCGTGGGTTGGGAAGCCTATGAGTAGCGTGGAGTATTGTTTTGAGGGATCCTCTTTCAATTTGGGGTTAAGCCAGCGGATAAAAGCCGCGTCCTGTAGTAGCTCTGGGTTCGAGGCTAAAAGCTCTTCCCTGTGGTTCACGATCTCCGGGTCAAAAGACGTTGGAATAGCGTGTACTAGGATTGTAAAGTGCTCCTGTTTGATTTGCAATGAGGACAAAATTGCTGGCAACCAGGTCTTCTTGGCTGCTCGGATCCTTTCCGCATGGGCCGTGCTTTCCAGGTGTAGGACTAAATTGTTCGACAGGTGTCGTTGAACCGTTTTTACTGTGATGGTTGACTCATCTGAGTCTTTGACTTTTAGGTTGTGGGTCTTGAACGCTCCGTTAAATCCTTGAATCAGTTGGATGACCGATAAGGATCCCAGCGCAACTTGAGATTTGTCCAATTGGTACAGGGTGATTGTATTTGTTACCGGTTTCTTGGGTTTGGGTTTAGGGGAAACCCTTGGGCCTGTGGCGTGGATTGATGGGAGCGACTGTGCTCCTTGGGAGCCAGCGTGCGCTGCTGCTGAGGCATAAGAGCCTGATTTGGACTTGTTAGTCCCTTGTTGGTTGGGTTTACCCTTTTGAGCGGATACAAGAAGATTAAGGCTCTCAGTAAGAACATCAAGCTTGTCAGATATGGTGGCAGCTTGGAAATCAAACGAGGCATGAGGGCGTAAAGTGGGGGTCGGCAACAGCGCCGCCGCTCTGGTGGAGCTTTCAGGGCTGGCAGCCGGTTTAAAGAGGACCCGTTTGGACAGGTCCAGCTGGTGTTGGTCAAAGGCCGCGTTGACGAGGACGAGAATGTCCGCCGCCGTGTCCACATTGACACTGACGTTCTTCGCAATCCGTCCTTTGGCTGGTAGCTGGATTGCGAGTTGGGTGACTTCCACGAGCTTTGAGAGGAGAGTCGTTAGGGATCGGTCGCCCTCGGTGCCTGGTACTAGCCTGGCCATCCGTTCGGTTCTTGGCGTGCCAGTGATTGATTGGACGATTTCCTGAGCGGAGATCCCGGGGGTGCTTGCCCTTGCTCTCTTCCTCGAGAACTCGGCAAGGTGGGGCACCTCTGATTGTTTTGGCGTGAGGCCAAGCGTATCGGTCGAGATCTCAACCGGCTGCAGGCCTTCATCCGAGCCCTTCAAGAAAGCGGCTACCGCGTCAGCACTCTGGCTAGATGCGTTCGGATCTGACCAGCTGTTGGTCGAGTTGTTGGTGGGGGCGTCCTCGACCATCTGTCCCGTGTCGGACGCGTCGGGTGGCATCGAACGCGAGGAATCGAGAGGAAGGGGAGTCGGTGAGCTCGGAAAATTGTTAGGAGAATGGGGTGGATGAGTCGAATTTCGGGTCACGTGACCGCAAGAAAAAAACTGTACAAAGTCAGAATCTCCTCTGAGATGAGTTGTGGAGAAGAGATTCAAGGCTTACAACGAAGTTTTTGAACTTACTTGGGGGTTATCTGGATCTGTCATCACTCGGTCCAGTGAATTTTGAGCATTGTAGGTTTGGTCGACAAGATAGTCCGTTGTATGTCTGAACGAGAGCGTTTCGGTCATGTTCCATGATGTCTGTCTTGATATTTGGAGGATTTTTCAGCAATTGATACAAGCTTACGTCAAACAGTTGATCACACTTTTTTCGAAGCTCGTAGAGAAGTGAAATGTCTCCAAGGCGTGAAAAGATAACTGTTACTTAGTTGCTTTGTCAATTTCATCAATCAAATGCAAGTTTGAACACATACAAAAATCCAACTACTCCGTTATATATGGCCTTGTTCTACAATACGGGCATTCAGCAAAGACGGAACGAGCCTTTAACATAAAAACCATACACTCTGTACACATCCTATGCCGAACATGACAAGGGAAATTAATATCTTTATCACCTTCTTCGTACTTTTCGGCGCAAATTCCACATTCCGGCGTGTTTTCTTCTGCTTTTTCAGGGTCGGGGTCCCTGGCTTCAGGGGGAAATTCCACTCTGTGATAAGTTTCACTCATAATGCCAGAATAAGCCCAAATGCCATACCATTCAATAGATCCGACCTCAGGAAAATTGAAATCAGTAGAAAGACTTGGATCAATCGAGTTAGCTGTCTCACGAAGCAAGGCAACAAGTAGAATCCGCGATTCCGGGTCAACGTTTGCCTGCTCATCTTCGTCGCGCAGAGCCAAAAATCCCAACTCTACATCCAAGAGCTCGCGAATATGGTTGACTACCGTTCGTGGACCTTCCAGCTCAGTAAATTGCTGGTCGAGCGCTTTTTGAAGGGCGTGGATCTCATCGACGAGATGCCGGTAAAGGTCATTGGGGACGTGTGTGTTTTGTGCCATGGTCTATGCCTCGAAATTTTGAAGGGATTTTAACGATTGAAGTGTAATTATGGTAGAGATGGATGAGTCGTTCTCGAGAATTATGTTGGAATCAGTCTCGAGAATTATGTTGGAATCAGTCTCTTGAAGGAACGGCATTGATTCTGTTAGCTAGTCCTTTTATAGCCGTCCGAAACACTTGCGGTTCAGCTTCGTGGAAAAGCGCCAGAAGCTGATCTCAGCTATGTTCACTTGTTTCTTCCGTTGATAAGCTCACTTATCATGAAAAGTGTACATTTTCAACTATCATAAGTTCACATCCATAAAACGCTTTCTTCCAATTGAATCCGATCTCATCTCGTCCAAGAACGGTGGAGCATATGCCTTGATCCAAAAGCCTTACTCTTTCCATGGACTTTTCCAAAGCGTGCGCTGATTCCGTTGCTGTTTAACATTGTTATTTCCAATAGGACTCGGTTCGGTGAATCTGATGGAGAAGCTGCTTGGGGTTCTATTCCACAAGCAAGGGATGGGCGCCTTATATAGGCGTCCATCTCTGCAAAGTACAAATAAGGTAATATATGAAAAGGTACAATACGATGATGTCGGTGACATCGAAGTGAAGTGGATGATGGCCGGATCCGATCAGACTTGGATCCGGTTGACAACTTTGATAGACGAATCCGAAGGATTCGTAGGAGAAAGAATTGAGGATACATTCTAGAAAGCGCACATGTAAAAGGAAAAGCGCGCTTGGAAAGCGCAAGACAAAAGAAATAGATAACAAAGGGAAACAAAGGATTCGGGGTATCACATCACCCCCTTTTTAAGAGTGAAAACTTCCTAGTTTTCGGTGTTCTCTATTTCGTCCTTAACCGCTGTTGAAGCATCATGTAAGTAAATATAGAGGGTCGATAGTGCGTTCATGGAGAAGTCCTTTCCACTTTCATATATAGCGTTGCGTAAAGTTATCGCTATGTCTACAAGGTATTCCTCCTTTCTTGCCAATAGGGCTTCGCGTTCAGGATCAATTCCCGTGTTAACTTCTTCTTGCAAGTTCGTCGCGTTTGTGGAGCTCGCGAGAGGCGTAGAAGAATTCGTCGGAATTTCCTTTATAAAGTTTTAGGCGGACGCCGTTCACTTTAGCATTTAGGATATGGCCGTTACTGGTCATAAGGGAATAGGGACTGGGCGAAGCTCTGCAAAATTGCAATTCAACCGTAATTGAAAGCGAGTTGCAAACAGCTAAGCCACTGTTCAATCAATATGAAATTTCCTTATTTTTTTTAGTAAGCTTTATGGCACTAAAAAAAATAGGGTGGCGCACAGGCATGACCCTCCCTAAGACAAGCTGTCTATTCAAAATTTCCCCCCCACCTCAGCCAAAAGCCTATGGCAGAACGCTTCTGGATAGCCTGATATACCTTTCACAGGTTGCTCTCGCTCTGGTTTTGGTGAAATCATCTGACAGTCGGGTCTCTTGGGCTTGTAGGAGTAATCCTGACACCTCCTGTTTGCATAAATCGCTTCGGTCGACTTCCAGGGGATTCATGCGCTTATTGAGGTGGCTAAATCCTCTGTCGGTCAAAACCTCGCCCAGTCCCTAATACGTACCGTTGGGGTAACATTCTCTAACAATAAAAGGTCCATCCCACTTGGGGTGCAATTTTGAGGGTCGTCCTTCGAAGCTTCGGAGTACTCTGTCTCCGGTTTTGATGTGTCGCTCCACATACGCTTCTTCAGTTTCAGTGTTTCTAATTGTTGCTCTTGTGTTAAGTTCTTCAATAAGCTGTCTCCTAGTCTTTGAATGTTTTCGAACATCTAGATTGCGTTGTCGGTGGATTAGCTCTAGATTTTCAATTGAGTCATTGTATTTTATGCTTACTTTTTCGGATGGCAATCTGGCATCGCTACCGTATACCATGAAATATGGTGAGGCCTTCATCGAATGTGAGTACGCAGCCCTATATGCGAATAAACATGAGTTCACATATTTATCCCAAGACTCTTGGTGATAGGGACTGCACATTTTTCTTAGGCTGTTCACGAATGTTCCGTGAAAACGTTCTATCAAGCCGTTTGCTTGAGGGTGGTAGGCCGTGGTAGTAATATGCCGGATTCCGTGAGCATACATAAAATCCTTAAATTCTTTGGAGATGAATTCTGAACCGTTGTCGGTTGTGATCTCGACTGGTAGGCCGTGGTTTAGGATGATCTCCTTGATTAGACCTATTGCAGTGGTCGCCGATGTTCTTTTAAGAGCTCTAGCGTACGCCCAACCCGTTCCGTAATCTATGGCGGTTACCAAGTATTGATACCCATCAGCTGTTTTGACTAAGGGGCCGACAAAATCCATTCCCCACTTACGGAATGGGTCGCCTCTTGTTATGAGTTGGATAGGAAGTTGTTGTCGTTTAGTCGGGGAGGCATGTATCTGGCAGGGAGCACATAAGGCAATGGCGTTCCTGACTGTTTGATTTAGGTTTGGGAACCAATACCGTTTCTTTACGGCAACCAGGACGTCTTCGACGTTTCGATGTCCTAAGTCTTCATGTACCTGAAAGGCGAAGGACTCGGCTTCCCTTTCATTGGTTGCTACTATGCGAGGGATTGAGCTTAAGTCCTCGTCTTCGTATAAGACCATATGGTTGTGTATGAAACGGAACAATCCGTGACCAATACTGGCTGGGTCGATTCCGGTCTCGAGTTTTAATTTGTATTCAATTAAGATTTTATAAGGGTCTTCCTGTCCCTCTATGTTGAAGAGAGGTTGTGCCGTCTCGGGTGGGTCGATGTCGAACTTGGTGTTTGGTTTTCGGGACAGGGAGTCTGCTGCAAGCTGTTCTTTGCCAGGTCGATAGATTATGTGTGTATGAAAGAATTCTATTTCGTCTACAAAACGAGCAAGACGACGATTAATGAATTTTTGAGTTTTAAAATGCTTTAGGGACTCATGGTCTGTCCTCACTAGGATGGGCGAACCTTCAATAAATCCTCTAAAGTGTTTTAAACCGTGGACAATTGCCAGGAGTTCTCGTTCTTGAGTGCTGTAATTTTGTTCGGTCTTGCTCAACTTTCTGGACTCAAATGCTATAGGTCGAAGATTATTATTCTTTAAGTTCTTTGAATATGAGTTAAAATCGAAATCACCTGTTTTCGGTACCTCTGTGAGTTCATCCTGTTGTAACACCGCCCCAATGTTGGTGCCAGATGCGTCAGTATCTAACACAAAAGGTCTGAAGGGTGTCGGGTGTGAAAGTGGTACAGTCTGGGATAGGGCGTTCTTGAGGCTTACAAAGGCGTTTTGTTGACCTTCCCCCCAATCAATCGAAGTCCCCGGCTTCGGGGATCCCTCGGTGAGCTTGTAGATTGGGGAAGCAATCGAAGAGAAACCTTTGATGAATCGCTTATAGTAGGTGCAAAGGTTGAGAAAACCTCGTACCTGTGAGATGTTTGATGGTACCGGCCATTCTGTAATTTTACTGATTTTGTCTGGATTGGTCCTAATCCCGTCACCATCAACCATATGGCCCAAAAACAGAAGTGAATTCCTCCCCCACTGGCATTTCTTTGGGGAGACGACTAACTTGTGTTGTTTCAGAATATGGAAGACTTGTTTAACGTGTTCTAGGTGTTCTTCCGGGGTCCTAGAAAAGATGATTACGTCGTCTAAGTATACTAGCGCAAATTTATCGATGATATCTCGGAGAACATCATTCATCATTTCCTGGAAGGTTGCCGGTGCGTTGCATAGCCCAAATGGCATTACGCACCACTGATAGTGTCCTTGTCGGCAGGTAAAAGCCGTCTTTTCTTTATCTTGAGGGGCCATTGGTACTTGCCAGAACCCGGACTTCAGGTCAATTGTTGTGAAACATTTCGCGCCTGAAAGGAACTGATAAGCGTCGTCAATTCGAGGTAAAGGGTAAGCATTCTTTCGTGTTACTTTATTCAGAGCGCGGTAATCTACACATACTCTTGTTGTACCGTCTGGTTTCTTTACTAAGAGTAGCGGGGAACTCCAGGGCAAGTCCGTTTTCTCGATTATTCCTTGCTCCAGCCCTTCTTCGATGAATTGACCTATTAACTGATGTTCTGGTGGTGTTAGGGGTCTGCCGTGTGTTTTGATCGGGCTGTTTTCGCCCGTGTCAATAAAATGTTTATGCTTTCGTTCTACTTGTTCAATATCTTCTTTAAAACATTCCGGAGCTACCTTGCGAGCGGTATTTTCGAGTACGCTGTGTAGAGCGTCTAGGGCCAATGTGTACAGGTTATTTTCTCTTGGTTGAGGGATGAAAGTGTGTACCATCGGGCCTTTCTCGACCTTGTATTCCATAGTGTCGAAGTTGATTGTCGGTTTGTGTTCTTTGAACCAGGGGATCCCTAAAATGAGTTCTACATTAGGTAAAGGCAATACATAAGCACTTATTTCGAACCTGAAAAAGGATCCGTTGTTGCAATCATCAATTTCTAATTCGAATGTAGCAATCTTGGTTGAAGTTTCGTGGGCTCCGTTTGCTAGCCTGACCTTCTGTCCGTCTGTGTTATTAAGCTTCACCCGATTTGGGTTTAGTTCTAACATCTTTTTGAGTTTGAGTTCAGAGACGTAATTTGCTGCCGCACCCGTGTCCAGAATCGTAGCCAATGGATAGTTTCGGAAGTGACTTGTGTATGTCGGCAGGGACGAGCTTGCGTCATTTTGAGTTGCAAGATCTACTATGTTTAATGTCAATGTCTTCCCTTCGTAGATTTCGCCGTCTTCTAGGCAAAGAATGGCCTCGCTGTCGTAGTCACCTAGGTCTTTTGGTCCGCTGACGGCGTATCCGGAGTACCTTGGTTTTTTCTTGCTATAGCTTAAGATTTTATTCCAATTCTCGACATGTTCGAGCTCCCTCTCTCCTAATTCTTCCCTAGTTCGTTCTTCTAAAGGGGAGTGAAATGGCGTGTTGGTAAAGCCATATCCGTCAATTCGCCTGCCATCCATCTCAATGTCTTGGTATTTAAAGTTTACCTCACCCAAAGGCAGGAGGTGCAAGTCTTGGATACCGCTAGTTTTTGTATTATCCTCGACTGAAGAGTCTGGTGAGAAGGGTAGGTTCGACATATCGATGTTGGCCAACACGGTTGGAGTCGTTGGGGAGTATTCGGGGCTGGGAAGACCCATGTAGCCGGAGTAACCGGATGTGAGTATGGGACTAGGGTGTACGGGGATAGGATTACTTCTAGTGCCTTCTTCTTCTGGGTCCTCTTCAAATGGTCTCTTCATTAGGTTGTTTACCTGGTCGGCATCTAGATTAAAGTAGTCAAGGCCTTTAGATCTGGTTTCTGGGCTATCCTCGTTACCAAAGATGAGACATGACTTACAGCATCGGTAGGAGAGGTCCTCAGCCTGTTCTTGGAATAGCCTGGTTAAAGCCTCTCGTTCCCTTGCAAGTTCTTCTTTCAGTTCAGGCTTCTTAAGTGTTTCTTGATATGACTTGACTTTTGATTCGAGGTCTTTTCTCCCGTCTTGATTTGGATCGTCGAGACTGGAAGTGGATTCCTTAGAAGCTCTGATCATTGTTCCGTTTGGTCCTATAAACGGAGTAGTCTCCATTCCTTGGGATGTTTTCTGGTCCATGTCAATCAACAGTAGGCTCTGTTTTCGTCGGTCTCCGTTTGAGTAACTTGATTTCTTGAAACTTGATTTGAACGGCTTCCTAGTATTGGTGCAGTCTCGGGCGAGGTGGCCGTGCCCGTGACATTTAAAGCATTATGTTTGTGGGGTAGCTTGAGTTACTTTTGTTTTGTCCATCAAATCTAAATCCATAGGACCCGAGGTATTAGTCACTGGGGGTGGTCGTCCGAAGGTGGATGGTCTATGGTGGAATGAGTTTCGAGGGAAGTGATGGTTCGAGTGGTAGTGGTTGGTTCTTCTTTCAGGTAGGAATTTATTATCGGTGGATTTAAAACTACGGTTGTTTACCTTAATATTTCGACCTCTTTCTCGAGCGGCTGCAAAGATGACTTCCATATCTTCCTTGGCGGTGAATTCGATTTTATTAGCGTGTTCTCGAATCGCAACTGGTAGTTTATCGAGGAAAGCGAATTTCCGGTCCAGGAAGGAGTATTTGTCTGTTGGGATCTGACAGGAGAGTCGTCTGAAGCGAAGGATGTAATCATTGAGATCATTTTTATAATAACATAGTTTTATTTTCTCTCTGATTTCATCTATAGTTAAGGCGAAGTTGTATTTTTCAAGGAACCTTTGTCGGAAGTCTTGGTAGTTGTTCACTGATCCGCCCATATCTTCTCTGGCCTTGTACCAGAACATCTTTGATTCTTCGTCTAGATAGGCGCCTAACATTTCGCCCCATTGTTCTTCTGGGTATCGGTGAAGTCGGAAGTTGGATTCCAGATCGAGGATCCAGAGTTGTGCGTTGTTGCCGTAGGCTTCGAACTTTCGAGGTTCGGCTCGAAAGGCATCGGGTTTCTGGTTCCTGATTTCCTGGTTACGCTTGAGCTGTTCAATGACGGTTTTCGCGTCGGCTAATTCTAAGGCTTGTTGTTGATAAGCCTGTTGGTATTGCTGTCGTAGTTCAGCAATGGCTTGTGCGCTATTTTGCGCGTCTAGATTTGTTTGTTGGAGTTGTGCTCGGATAACTCGTATGTCCTCAGCGGGGACGTGGATATAGCCATTTTGTTCGTCCATGTTTTTTTTTCTTTGGTTTTCTATGCGTCGAAAAGGAATTCTAATTAATAAATTTTTTTAATTGATAAGACTTGATCAGAGCCTTCTTTAAGAATACGTACGTGTAATAGTTTTATAAATTTATCTATGGACTTTGGGTTCCTTAAAAGGTGGTGCACGGTTTGCTGACTTGGTTTGTTAGTTTTGAATAGGGGTCTGTTGTTTTCCTTGGATCTAACCAATCGAGAGGAAGTGGAATTTGCAAGCGGATTCGAATGACTAGCTAGGAGATTCGGATTGGCTTACAGCTGGTGGTGTGTTAGAGTGTGACGGATAGTGTTGGTAGTTGAAGTTGGGGTCGATTTGGTGGTTTGGTAAGCACTATGTTGTTGTTGTTTTTCGGAAAGGTCACAAAGTTAATAACGCAATTCCTTCGATTTGGGTAGGGTACTTATTAGAGGAAAGGAAAAGAAATTTTACTAACAAATAATTATTTGTTATTTCCAATAGGACTCGGTTCGGTGAATCTGATGGAGAAGCTGCTTGGGGTTCTATTCCACAAGCAAGGGATGGGCGCCTTATATAGGCGTCCATCTCTGCAAAGTACAAATCTACTATAATAATAAATCAAAAGGTCCTTCGTTTAAAAAAAATGCCTCGACACTCTCATAATATTGTTGCCTCCTGAAGCCCACCTATTACCCTGATCCGCCACCTCGGCTATGCCCACCCGCGCCTTTACTACGTGCCCAAGAACAAGCTGCTTGCCATGCAATCTATTTTTATTGCACCGCAGCATTACTCAATCTGCGCTCTGCTCTATGGCACTCTGAATCATACCACTCTAATGCTTCAATTCAGTGTCACGTTAGAAAAACGCCTTCAACACTTGTTCTCCCCAGAGTTTTTCAAGTTCCTTATGTTCCGAGCACGCAAACGTTGCACCCACTGTATCACCCCATATACAACGAGCTCAATCAACACGACTTCGAGATGGAAGTCTGGGTAAACACTACCTAAACATATTTTCATAACAACTTAACACTCATGGCCACATGTCACTCATCAGCATGCCATGCGGTTACATTCGCTATTCTATTCTTCTTCATTATCTCAACACAAAATCTAATAAACCACAAAAGAAAACACACTGTCCCACTAGCATTACACAGAGCTACGCTATACGCATTCAAAAACAAACAACTACCGATCACCACCGTAATAACTATCGAATGCTCCAGCGTCCTCCGTCTGATCGACGACAATCGTATAACAGCACTCGAGTACATATCTCCATGTCGTTCATGAAAGTACCGAGATCGATTCGTTCCCTTCAATTCGAGAAAGAAGCTCGACGCTTGCGTCCGGTGGTTCAGTAACCACTGGAAGCGTAATCTAGAACTCTTGTGTGCGTTACAATTTGTCTAGCTAGCTCCAGTCGGGGTTCGTCAAGAGAACAGAATCAAAATCAGAACAATATAAGATGAAATGTAATAGAATAAAGATGACTCTTACCTAGCTCCAGTCGGGGTTCGTGAAGAGAAGAGAACCCAACGTGGAGCCAGGGTTAGTGAGAGTAAATAGATTGAACCCGTCTAAACCCATGCTGTATATGTCCTTAACACATCCTTACAGTACCGAGATCGATTCGTTCCCTTCAATTCGAGAAAGAAGCTCGACGCTTGCGTCCTTGCGTCGGGGGAATGACGGTTGCTTCTACATCGGCACCTCGAAGCTACTCAAAGTCAGTACAGGCCCTTAGCGTAACTAGACGAAGCTTACTTCTACAACCCAATTCCGACTACGATGGACATATCCAATGACTACACCTCGCAAGTTGACAATATTTCCGACAGTAAACACCGCTTCACCAAGTCTTGTTACCAATTCTGCCGTCGCTTCATACGCAACAGTGAAATGTGCAGCACGCCCTAACTAAAACTCCGTTAGTATCAGAATGTCAGAACAATACGAAAGCCTCTTACACTTTTGTCCCACAGGTTGTGGAGTGCGATGATTATCCATCGATCGTAATCGCCCTCCGGAACGGTACATCAACTCATACGCACAACATGACCTCGACTTTGTACCGATAAGATTGAAAGTGGCGCCGGAAGTTGAGACGCGTAACTACCTAGCTCTACCACCGATTCAGGCGTCACCATGATAATCGTATCGCGTTGCCGACTCCGTGCAAGAATTTCCCCAGTTAACCAAACGCAACGTCCAGCCGCAACCGAAGGAGCACTCTGTTGTGCATGCACAAAAACCATTGAATGGGTACGTCTATTCACTCGAAGGAAAATAGGACTTTGATAGCACAGTCGAGTCCCTGGGCCACTGCACTGTCGAGGAACCTGAAGACGCCGAACTATCAGCAACATCACTTTTACGTTGTTTTCACACACCTCTGAATCCAGCCTGAAAACTCCACTCCAAGTTACTGTTAGACGCGAATCATTGATGTTTGCCATCGAGTCGTTATGAATGATCGTAAATAATAAGAAGATGTAACCCGTAGGAAGGATGACATATTGCAAAGCAGGAGGGACGTCTTTTATGAGCTGAAAATGTTAGCTCGCGTCAAGATTCACCTCCCGCCCCGATCCTTGCATAACACTTCCACGCGTCGTCGTAATTAACACAATGTCATGCACAGGAAAAACTGAAACCGTCATATATCAACATCTAAAGTAAGCCTACCCAAAAACATTGCTCAACGCGCTACCTCGCATCCTTCATTATTATTCAATACTTCATCGCGCCCTACCTCCATCAAACAACACCATCGGTATGCAATCTAATGAAGACCTCCCACTCACCATGGATGGTATTGTCGAAATACGCACCCCAGTGAGTCTCGCTGTACAAGAGATACGCGTCCCGCTGTCGAAGAGATACGCTTGAGCTAACAGTCAATGCAGCCTTCCGTGCACACTCGCGGAGGCACAACAGACTATCATTACAAAGTCAATGCAGCGCACCCCTTTATCAGTGATTGTCACTCTCCTTTCAATCTTTCGTCTACACGAATTGCCCCTCTCGACACTGGCATAACCATAGCTTTTTCTGGTACCGTCTTTGTCAGCCAATACCAGGCCAATCTGATTGTTAACGTCAACAGTGGTCTCTTAGCTCCGGTGCCTATGCCATCCGAAGCTCTCCCGTATAGCCCCAATCTCATCAATGTCTCGGGGCGAGGTCGAATCACGCAGCGTCGCCCAATTACACTAGATCAAAACACAAACCAATGGTGGCTTCTTATATTAACACACACTGCATTCATTAGTAGCGTAAGTCTGTTCTCATGTTCTCTATGTGATTTCTGCTCATACCTACCTTCAGCTTGATAGATTCGTCGAGTTCGAGATACACTACGTTGATAATCAAGAACATATCGCCCAAATGAGAGGTTTGCATTGCGAACCTGGAGCAACCGTCTCGTTGGAGGGCATACTCATCACATACGCCCAAGATGCCAGAGTTTGGATCGCCATGGTAAAACGCAAACCCTCTCATGCTCCAATACTTGACGCTGACACTGCCCTTAATTACAGACTACGAATATCATCTCGTAAAACCGAAGACACCACCGCGTTTTCCCCGTTCTCAAAATACTAATATCATCTATATATGGTTCTGCTTTCCACAGGCCAGCGTCAGAAAGAGTCACAACTGCGTTGAGCAACGCCGCGTCACGCTGGCAAGTTGTTAAACCGACTGTAACGATATCATAAAACGTATAACATAACCAGATTCGTATCAATATCGAAATTCGTAAACACACTCCAATGTTATGTGAGGCAAAACTTATTTATTCTGTACTCCCCATGCCTGGTCAGGTAATCTATTAAAACTATATAACCTTCACAAAAAATGCGCTCCCACGTGCTCAAGGATCGCACTTAACCCTATCACATAATGCAATTTACCGTGACCATTGCATACCACCTTAAGCAATATTCTCCCTACAACGCGCGTTCCCAGTCACTCCTGCCCTTAAAGCGATACAGCGCCTATACCCACTAAGGCGAGAGTTAATCTTACAACATTGATCGCCTACCTTGGGCCAATCCCACGATGGTAGAACATCGACTGCTCGCCGTCCGTGTAAGTGAAACCTATCCATGTGCCATCATAAGCCAATACGCCTGCAAACTGTATCTACCCCAGGCCTAAACATAGCGCTACGCCCGTACCTCATTTCAAGCCCATACAACGTACTCTCAGGATCGTTCAATTGTAAATTTGCCACAACGCAGCTGCCTCGACGGGTGAGAGCAGTCTACCCACCGCCCCAATTTAAACCAGTTGAGTTAGGACCACGTACAAATTTTGCAAGCCGAATTACGTGTTGGCCTGGTAAATCAACCAGCCCGATCCATCACCACGCTTACAAAAGACTATCAATTCGACCTGCCGAACGCCCCAGACTACCTCGACCGCTCAGCACGCGACTGCCACTACCGATAACCCCACATACGTGGTGGTTATAAAACCTCCTCATCCGTATGCCCATCTGCCGTGTCACTATCCCTCTGATATTTATCATAAAACACCGCGTAAATACCCTGCACATCCACAATCTGTCAATTTCATACCCTAGCATAAAGACACCACACACCACCTCCAGACATCTACTATCGGCTCTGGCAGCCCTTTCCCTACGACATGTCCAACGCATCCCGACGTTCCCACCCTGCCTACGCCTCCAATAACTTCGAAGTAACCGGCGAAGTACGTTCACAAATAGATTTGCTATGCCTCTCGCAATGCTGACACGCCATGCAGCATGGTAACACTCTCACTGCCCAATCCGGCTTCCGTACAGTTGAATCAGGTATCAATTGCAGCGGCATAGGTACAGACGAAGCTGCGGAGCACGCCATACTCCTAACTGCCTTCTCTGGATTAGGCGTTGGGCTCTCTGTGGGTGAAATGTATGGCCTCAAATGCAAAATAATCGCCCCAAATCTCCCTCGGCCTCCGTATTTCATACATGAAATGTCTCATCATGTTCACGTTGGCAACGCAGAAAC
>NW_006768812.1:222276-253711 GCF_000204055.1 Melampsora larici-populina 98AG31
TTAATCGACAACACTGCCATCAGTTCCACGGGGCATTATAACCGAGAAACATGTCGAGATGGAAGTCGCCCACGGCGGTAAGCCAACTATCGTGTCTATCATCCGCCATACCGATTGGAACCCAATGGTAAAGTTTTTATCATTATAAGCTTCTCTTACTTCCGCTGACACCTTCCACAGACTTCGACCAACGTAGAATTCAACATCGAGTACTGGTGCAGACCCGTCCGAAATTTATTGAAGACACAGAATCTATCTCAGCGGGGGCGCGAAGTTACCATCAACGGGTTCATCACAGGATATGATCCCACCCGCCACATGATCCAAGTTGATGTAAGCTATAACTGCCTTCGCACTTTAAATCCATATTGACTTTCCATTATCCAGATAATGGCTATCTCTGTTTGCAGTGGCCCAGAAAACATTAATAATTCCAACCCTGGCCCGGGTACTGCCGAATCTCGAACTACCCGTGGTGGCAGAGTTCAATTGCCCAGGTACGCTATTATCATTTCGTTACTAAAGAGTCAACACTAACTCCGCCAACACTAGGGTTACTCACTCCAGCGACACGGCCATCGCCGGTAACTCCTCCCCCACACCTGGCCCCTCGCAGTCGTCTGATTTTATTTCAAGTTGGTATTAGTCAACTTGAATGAGATTGAGAAGAGGTCATTAAAGCTTGAGTTTGATGTTGAAGTTGATTTGTTGTGCTGAAAGTATTGATGAATTCGTTTGAATGGAAACTACTTGGATTGAGGGTATAGAAGAATTGATTTGATGAGAGGAGTGAGGAACAAATTTGGGGTGAGGCACGTGAAAATCAGGTTGAATCTGTTGAACGTGTAAACCTGGAAATTGGTAGTAGGGATTGAGAGTTTAATCAGGTTTTGCCGGCGAACACGGTTTACCTTTAACTTGAATGATGATGAGTGCTGAGAATCGTCTTTGGAGCGCCGATAAAATTGACCTCCAAATTAGCGCCGACATTCCATGTCCTAAGACGAATCCCCGTTTACACGATCTCGTCGGGCGTTTTATGATCCACGGACCTTGCAAAGGCAGGCAGTGCTGGCGCGACAACGCGTGCAAAAACGGCTATCCACGTCCCAACTCCGATGTCACACAAGTTTTAGAGAACGCATATCCACTGTACAAGAGACCCGCTTCAACACACACACTCGAGCACAAAGGCAGGATTTGTACGACGCGCGACATCGTACCATATAATCCCTATTTGTTGTTGCGGTATGAATGCCATATCAATGTTGAGATCCCTGTCAGCACTAAATCTGTCAAGTACCTTTATAAATATATTGCAAAAGGTCATGACCGCTCAGCAGCATCCTTCACGTGCGCCGATGAAACAATTGGACACGTTGATGGAAGATACGTTAGTGCATCTGAAGGTGAGTTTTTATACCATGCTATCCAATAACATTTCACTCACGTGCCTTTCCAGCATGCTGGAGACTTTTCAAGTTCCCAATGTCTGGGAGATTCCCTGCAGTTCAGCGACTAGCCCTACATCTGGAAGACGCACAAATCGTCACATGGCGGGACGAAGAGAGTCTCGAGGAGAACATTGAAAGTGGACGAGCGGGCCGAACCACTCTGACTGAATTCTTCAAGTTGAATGCTGAAAACCACGTGACGACAAAGTACAACATACCTATTCGGACGCTACTATATCGTGAAATGCCTACCCACTTCACATGGGACAATACAAGTAACCGCTGGAAAGATCGCACATACAACACGAGCACGATATCACGAACTTACCTCGCATCGATCTATTCGGGGGAACGTTATTACTTGAGGTTATTACTTGCCAACGTCCGCGGACCGACGAGTTTCGCCAATATTAGGACCGTCAACGGCATTGTATGCCCTTCGTACCTTCGTGCCTGCCATGAATTGGGTCTTCTGCTGGGCGATGAACACTACGCGGCTTCAATGAAGGAAGCTGCCTCATGGCAAACGGGCGCCCAACTTCGGAACTACTTCGCGTTACTCCTCAAACACTCCCCGCCAGCTAATCCATTCGCACTGTGGCTATCCTACAAGACGGACTTGAGTGACGATTGCGAGCGGGCTATCAGTCGTACAAACCCCGACCTTCAGATTGATACCAAAACAATTGAGGCTCTTGGTCTACACCGCCTCCGCCGATGCCTAGCCGAGATGGATATGACATTAGATGACGCCGGTTTGCCCGAAGAAGACGTTGAAAGACTTAGATACCTTGGTCCGCTTTATCAAGCCAATGATTCAGAAGAAGACGATTCCGAGGCGAGCTTGGCATATCTCCATGACGCGTTACCAAACCTCAATCGAGAACAACTCAATGTATACACCGCAGTTACTGACTGTTTATATAGGCGAGAGTCTGGGATGTTTTATTTAGATGGCCCAGGCGGAACTGGTAAAACATACGTCATGAACGCCGTACTACACTCTGCCAACAGCCGTGGAATTGGTTATGTCTCGGTTGCATCGTCGGGCGTCGCAGCCCTACTCCTCTTACGTGGCGGGACAGCCCACTCTGCCTTGAAGGTCCCAATCCATCACGACGATTTTACCACCTGTACCTTTAGCCCAACCGACAGAGTTGGCCGACGACTTAAGTCCGCGTCTCTTCTCGTTTGGGACGAGATTGCGATGCAGAACAAATCTGTCATCCATTGTGTCGATTGTAGTCTGCGAGACCTGCGTGGAAGCACGGAGCCTTTCGGAGGTATGTGCGTTCTCTTCGGAGGCGACTTTCGCCAAACACTTCCCGTGATACCAAAATCTTCTATGCACAATCAGGCCAACGCGTCTCTCAAGATGTCACCTTTATGGTCCAAGATTGACAAATATGCTTTACATGTCAATCTTCGTCTACGACCCCTTGATGGTCAATCTGACGAGGACATCCAACAGAATGCTTCGTTTGGGGACTGGCTTCTTTGTCTAGGCAACGGTAAGATTCAAAGCGAAGACTGCGCTCTCATCAACATTGACACATGCAACATATCGGCTATGCGTAAAAACGAAGAATATGATGCCGTTGCGGTACGAGACCATTACGAAGGCATCGGGGGATTGATTGCTCAAGAGAACTGGAAAAAACTCAGCGATTATTATTCGGATCGCTGCATTTTGACACCGCTGAATGTCGACGTGAACAATATCAATGACGCCGTCCTCAATGATTTGAACGGCGATGAAACTCAATACCAGGCGTTCAATATTCCGGAGGAACATGACGAAATGGCTTCGCCGGAAATCCTTAATTCATGTGAAATAGCTTCTTTCCCCAAGAATATATTGAAGCTTAAGCCGGGCGTACCTCTCATGCTGTTAAGAAATCTCAACTTGGCTCAAGGCTTATGTAACGGGACGCGACTCATAGTCACCGAATGTGGCACGGGTGTTTTGCGTTGCAGAATTATTACCGGTCGTCATCGTGGTAAAATGGTCATGTTGCCCAAAATTAAGACTTTGCACACCGGTGACGATGTGATGCCTTTATCGTTTTATCGCCACCAATTCCCGGTGAATCTAGCATTCGCAATGACTATTAATAAAGCGCAGGGTCAGAGTGTTAATCGGGTAATGGTTTCTTTGCCAAACAACGTTTTTGCTCACGGTCAATTGTATGTAGCATTGTCGAGGTGTAGCACTGCTTCCCATGTGCGGGTATCTTTGAAGCAGAGAGGCGCTACGTCGACACTCAGTATTGTTCACCGCGAGTTTCTCGCTACTTAGTATGCATCATGTTGTTTTTCTGTTATCAATTGTACCGTTGTCCTAGGCCTTTTTGACCTTTCCCTGTGTCGTTCAGAGGTTCGAGACTCTTGCAATTATGTTACTCTTTGCCTCCATTCGTCTGACGTCAAGCTTAATCCTCTGGGCTACATTCTTGTGACAAGCCAGGTTTAGCCCAGTGAATAATCCGGCCAAGCCTATGCTGAATGGGATTTGATACGTGAGCCGCGGCAACCTCCCAACACAACTAGCCGGGCCAGGCTGACTAGCGAATACTTTTGAGATTACATCAGTCCATAGCATTATGACGCTAACAACCGCCGAAAACAGCTCCCAGTGTGCATGGTACACGGCTATTGGTATAAAAGGCATACCCTCCTGCTAACATTGGACTGCCGCGCGTTTACTTACTCTCAGATCCCCCTTTCGTTACAAAATCGACAAACGCAAAATGCAGAATCACATGGCATTGAAATATCCGCTAAGGTTCAGCAGCATTTTCTGGACTGACAAAATTGTGAGCAAATTGATAGATATGTTTTTTTGCATAGAACTGACGAGTCACTTCTAGGTCGAGATTGATGAAGGTCCATTATATAAATGCCTCAAGTCAAATGTCATTGTTCAACACCACGAACTTGAAGGTATACCATTGATGATAGCCGCAAAAAAATCCCAAACCATGCTTAGGCCAAATCACACGTATAGAATCGATGGTCAAATCGCTGCTGGCAGCGACCAAAGTATGTCGACCATATTCGAGGACAGCGAGTGCACCATTGCCCTCGATCACGCCAAAGTAAGGCTCAATAGCATGATGAATAGAACGTGCGCTCATGGCATTGGCGAGATAGTGGACTGGTTCCTGCAGACTGCCTATCCAGCGACTCACAATGTCGAGGTGATCAAAGTCTTGCACCGATGTCTGGATACTACGGTTCGTATTAGTTACAATTCCAGCCTTTGCATCTTACTCACCGATGATCACCGCACAACAGAGACACGATTATGTCGAATTCTCGGCTCATTACATTATTGAACCACACATCAGTACTACTCTCAGTATGGACGCGCTCAAGATAGGCAATGTTATAAGCTTACGTGGTACAGTCGTCGGGTACATTGCAAACACTAACACTTGGGAAATCAATGTAAGCCATCTAAATTATAAAAACATACTCAAAGCGCTGACGAAGAGACTTAATCAGACGAGCGAGATTGAAATAATCAAAACTAAATCTCGCGTGCGTAGAAGTCGTCGACAACGCGGCTTGCGTCCCGCATCGCCTTAAATTTTGTCTTTCGTCGATACACAACACGAACAATAGGCTGAGACACAAGTTGACCTTCTTCTCAACCTCATTTCTAACATTCTGGCATTTGTAAATAGTGTTCATACATTTTCTATAGTTTGGTACATCGCAAGCGGATAAGACGATCTAAGGTATTGTGACTCGCTACAAACGAGCTTGGCCACGTCATGCAATGCTGAAGAATGAGCAACTCAGCCAATCACCCCAGTCCGCCTGCAGCTCCCCAGTGGTTTGTAAACTATGCATTGACGCATCCACGCTTGCCTTTCGTCAAAAGTGCCCCTACATTGTCGTGCTAGCAGGGCTTTGAAGTGATAAGGCTAGCCTGTACTTTGAATCAGCGTCATACAGAGCATAAAGTCAAAGAAATTTCGTACGGACAAGACCCAAGTGTCCCTCAACTCGCAGAAGCCTCGGACAACTCCCTGCACGTGAACAGTTGCCCCAATGCTCATCCCTTCGTACGTAATGTTATTAACCGCTGAGGTTTTATAGATGTATTCGCATATAAACGGAATTTGGCACATGTCCTGCAATACATAACGTTAGACACCATCGATACGACTCATAACTTAGCACATACAGAGGGATCCCAATCGACGTGTTTTACGGTCATCGAAAAATCTTGCCACGCTTCGCGGTAACACTTTTTCAATATTTCACCGGACGCCCTGATATTAATGGCGTCAGCGATATCCCCTTTGCGATAGTACAAGACTTGACTAGGGGGCAATGTCAAATAATCTGGAAATAGGATTGGAGGATAGCCGTGAAAACGATTGATGACGTTGCCGCTGATGTTGTAGGCCACGCCTGTAGTCAAGGCAGCCGTAAACATGTCATCGGCAACGAGAATGGTCTTCTGTAAGAATGAATCATGGGTGACTAGAATTGTAGCGCTGTAATAACGAAGAGGGTTGGAAGCGTTCGTACGCCCGGCAATCTAACGCCAGAATGTCAGCATGGCATGCCTTAAGTCAAAAATACGGACACTCACTAAGTTGTCTAATCTAAAGACTCCAGTCAGTCGTAGCGGAAGGATGGGTTGAGGATTGGGTTCCATCGAGGCGGAGGAATTAAGCATCAGGATAGCTGAAGTCGATGTCTGCTACCGCGATTTGACTCTTATTGGGCTATCATTCGCCATCGACATGCGCCCACGCGGTGTTCATTTATACCGCGAAGCGCGTCATGTGCTATTGGCTGCAATGCATGATACACGCACCCGCTGCAATGACGCGTTGTCATGGTAAGCAGCGCACACCAAGTGATAATCAGGGCTCAACGTGCTGCAACAAAAACGATGGATTGGACTACAGTTAGATTGTCTCGAAACACATGCATTACATAAGCCTTTGTTATGATGCCATGAGCACATGATTTTATGCGCATGAGATGACATCCAGGCATGTGAACTATCCATATGTACAAAAAAAAAAGACCAAAAGGCTCATGATCAGATAAGAAGTGCTGAAGCTAATGGGCACGTCTCTCCGTGCACATGTATAAGACGACAACGTGATTCTCTATGTAGTCTTAAGCAAGCTAAGACCCAGGGTAGGTGGCGGCTGGGCGCCGAAGTCCTAGTAAGGTAATATATGAAAAGGTACAATACGATGATGCCGGTGACATTGGTGAAGTGGATGATGGCCGGATCCGATCAGACTTGGATCCGGTTGACAACTTTGATAGACGAATCCGAAGGATTCGTAGGAGAAAGAATTGAGGATACATTCTAGAAAGCGCACATGTAAAAGGAAAAGCGCGCTTGGAAAGCGCAAGACAAAAGAAATAGATAACAAAGGGAAACAAAGGATTCGGGGTATCACAACATTCAGCTGAAGAGATGATCGCCAAAGCGTACAAAAGTATCTGATTTGAAGATTACTTAATGTCAGTTTCATTCATAATTAATTGTCTTCGGCTCATGCTTACTACTGGCCTTGATGGGGGTGTTCATTATATTGCTTCCACAACATAAATTCATAAGAAACCAGCGAAAGCGGGAGTCTTTTGCTTTTCCTGCTTTTGCTCTGGTTTGGTGCACTCTAAGACAAGCCAGTCAGCTTAAAGCAATGTGTCTTTGGAACTCTCACGGCCAAAGAAAGTCAGGCTCGAATTGAATCCACGACTTGAATTTCGATTATCTAAGTTTTGTTTCCTGTGAACTTACCTTGACCGGGGTTCACAAACCGTCATGTCAAAGGTCTCCATCTCTCGCACTACTCAGCATGTTCTTTGGATGTCTTGCGAGCATAGAGTTGGTCAGTCAGATTGCTATCAGAATGCAAAACTGAAGGCACCCATGTTGCCGAAGGGAGCCCTTTTCCACTTCCTGCTGTTGCTTTTGCTTACTGTATTGTTTGAGAAGAGGGATCGGAGCTTGAGCCAAGTTGCCTGAATATGCGCAATGTCAAATAAAGAAGTCAGACTTGGGTCAAATTCATCACTTGAAATTTCTAAAGTCACCGTTTTGGAAATGTAAAGCTCTTGGTGCTTACTTTTGTTGAGTCTCATACTACGAGTTCAAAGGCTTCTATTCTTCGCATTGCAAAGCCTGCTTTTGAACGTTCCACAAGCATAGCAAGGTCTTTGTGGTTTTGTGATTGTATTATCTTGATGTCTTATCAAGAAATCACATCCGGTCAAGAGGCAGGCTTCCTTTGGAGTACAGGAAAGGAGATCACGGCTAGGCTAAGGAAGGATTGATGTCTTTGTCATTTGTGGGTTTCTATCAATCTCTTAGACTGGCGTTCAGAATGGCAAGCTTCAAAGAGAGATCACGAGATAAATTTGAATGAAGGAGGGTCCAAGTTCAGTCTCTGGAAATAAAATCGGCTCACTCTGTCATTATTATTGCAACGGGCTCAATCCAAGACACTTGGGAGCAGGGTATGGCCTGCAATGGGAAGTTTTGAGAACAACTGCCAGCAGTGCTGATCATCTATCAATTTCATTCATCGAAAGAAAGTTAAAAAACATAAAAAAGGCCCACTAGGGGCGTGCTCTGCAGTACGGACATTCCAGCCCCAAAATACTGTTCTTTACCATAGTGACTAGACACTCCGTACACATTCGATGGGCGGGATGACAACGGAAGCTAACATCCTTCTCACCTTCTACATACTTCTTGGCGCAAAAGTGGCATTCTGGTGTGTATTCTTCTGCTTTCTTGGGGTCGGGGTCACTAGCTTCAGATGGGAAAAAGACTGTCTGATAAGTTTCACTCAAGATACTTGAATAAGCCCAAATGCCGTACCATTCACCAGATCCAGCTTCAGGAAAATCAAAGTCGGTTGAAAGGGTGGGATCGACATAGGTAGCATTGGCCCGTAGGAAGGGGACAAGGTTTGCCCGTGAACTTTGGGTGTCTGATATCAATGCATTCGATTCAGGGGTGTTGGTTTCGCCTGCTTCCTGCCTAGCCAAAATGAGTAGTTCTTGATTAAAGAGTTCATAGATATCTCGGATTACCCCACGTGAACCGACTTCCGCTGGGAACCGGCGGTCAATCGCTTGCTGCAGGTTGTGAATTTCATCCACAAGATGCTGGTATTGCTCATTGGTGACGTTTTCGTTGGCTGCCATGGAATTTGTTTTGAAATCTGAAGTGTTATAGTCGTTGAAGCGAAGGTATGATAGAAGTTAGATGAGTTATTCTTGAAAGATTGTGGCGAGGAGAAATTGCTTGAAGGATTGGAGTCGTCCTCGTCAGCCGGTTCTTTTATAGGCGTAAAAGACATTCGCAATTCAGCACCAATGAGCAGCTTCAGAGGCTGATCATACCTGTAGTCCATGTTTGCTTTTCTCAGAAAATCCACTTTTTCTCCATATATTCACATATAACGCTTTTTTCCAACAGAATTTCAATTGCAGCTTGTCCAAGAAACGCAGAGAATATCTCTCGATCCAAAAGCTCTTCTCTTTTCATACGGTTCTCGAAAGCGTTGAGTTCTTCTTTTAGCCACAAAAGTATGTGCGTTTGAAGTGTACCCAATGTCAGTTTGCCTCATAATGTGATACCCCGTTTCTTTTGTTTCCCTTTGTCTCCTCTCTCTTTTTTGTAATACGCTTTTGAAGACATTTGTGCGCTTTTCCAAATGTCCTCCTTTGACAAATCCTCGCCGGATTTGTCCTCCCACTGTTGTAGACCGGATCCTCTCACATCGGATCCGGCCATAGTTAGATCTCACCGACTATCATGTTGTCATTCCCTTCCCATTTTCCTTATTAGTACTTTGTAGAGACGGACACCTATATAAGGCGTCCTCTCCTTGCTCCAGGAATGAACACCAAGCAGCTTCTCAGTAGAATCACCACACCGATCCTCTATTGAACATAACAAATAATTACTTGTTAGTAAAACCTTTTCCCACCACAATCGAAGACAATCCTATATTAACCTGTGATCCCACTCCATCACCCAGTGCTTACCAGTACCAACAAAAAAACTCGATCCCAAACAACCAACCAGCACTACCTTTTCACAAGTTGATATTTCAAAGTCGTAAGTAACTCTCGAATTCCCTAGCTAGTTATTCGAACCTACTCCATCGACTGACCCTCCTTCGATTAGTTAGACTCAAGGAAGCCCAGATACATAACTAACAAACCAGCAAACACCACGCGTCACCTTTTAAGGTATCATCAGGCAAAAAAAAAGATTTTAATCTTACAACCCGTACGTATATTCCTGATAGAGACTCTGATCAAGTCTCGCGAAAGATATTAATAAAACAAACACCATCTCAAATACGTAGAAAAAAAAAACTTCAAAATGGACGAACACAGTGGATTTATCCAAGTTCCGGCCAAAGACATCAGAGTCTTACGAGCCCAGATCCAACAGACCAGCATCGACGCTCAGAACTCCGCGCAGGCTCACGCGCAAGCTCTCTCAGAGCTCAGAGAACAGTATCAGCAAGCTTACCAACAACAAGCTCTAGAACTCGCTGACACTAAGAACATCCTCCAACAACTGCAAAACAACCCCAATCATAACTATACAAAGAAACCCAACGCCTTTCGAGGAGAACCACACAAATTCGAAGGATATGGCGATAACGCCGAGTTATGGTTACTCGAGCTGGAATCAAACTTCCGAATCCATCACTACCCTGAGACCGAATGGGGAGAGATGATAGGAGCCTACCTAGACGAAGAATCGAAAATGTATTGGCTCTTGGAACAAAACGCCACCGGAGGAATCATAAACAATTATCAAGAATTCAGGAACAAATTCCTCCAAAAATATAACTTCAGTTTAACCATGGACGAGATAAGAGAAAAAATTAAATTACTATACTACCGAAATGATATACATGACTACATCTTAAGATTCCGCAAATTGTCCTGCCAAATACCTTTAGATAAGTTCGGTTTCCTTGATAGAAAATTCGCCTTCCTAGACATACTTCCGGCGAACATCAGAGAATGGGCCAATAGACCTGAAGTTGTAGAAAAAGAAGATATGGAACTCATCTTCGCTGCCGCCAGGGAACGCGACCAAAACAATAAAGTAAACAACCGAACTTTCAAGGCGCCCGAAAATAAAAGGGTATTTGATCAAAAATTCAGCTGTCCCTTCTCTCGAAGCAACTACCACAGACCGTCTAACTTCGGAAGACCTCCTGCAGTAACTAATACGTCCGGACCCATGGACTTAGACTTAATGGACAAAGCTAAAACTACTCAAGTAACATCACAGACTAGGGCTGTGACCCGGCCCTGAAAGTTCAGGGCCGGCACCGGGGCGCGGCCCGGCCGCGAGGAAACCCGAGGGCCTTCAAAAATGGTTCAGGGCCAGGCAGGGCGCGCCCTGAACTTGAGGCCTAGGGGCCAGGCAGAGTCAGGCTTAGGTTTTGGGCACAAAAAGCATGAGTTGTATAGCTTGGGATGATCGGCAGCCCCGGTGCCCGACCCGCCCGAGCGCTCTCAGGGCGCCTTTGTGAGTAAAACACATGACATTCTGCGGCCCCGGGGCGCGGACCGCGAGCTCTCCAGAGGTCGCCGGGCAGACTCGGCCGGGCGGGGCCGGGTCCGGGTCGCAGCCCTATCACAGACCAAATGCTTCAAATGCCATGGACACGGCCACCTCGCTAGAGATTGTACCAACACAAGGAAACCTTTTAAACCAAGCTTCAAGAAACCCAATTACTCAGGAGGAGATCGGCGTAAGCAGAGCCTCTTGCTAATCGACATGGATCAAGAAAGCTCCCCGAAACTAGAGACGACTCCTTTCCTCGGACCCGATGGGACAATGATTAAGTCGTCTAAGGAATCTTCCTCTAGCCTCGACGGCCCCGGCGTCGACGGAAGAGAAGACCTCGCTATGAAGGTCAAAGCCTACAAGAAAACTCTTGATAATCCCGAGTATCAGGAAGAACTCAAGAAGGAACGAGAGACACTAACCAGGCTATTTCGAGATCAGGCAGAAGATCTGTCCTACCGATGTTGTAAGTCATGTCGTATCTTTGGAAACGAAGATAGTCCCGAAACAGTCTCTAAAGGCATTGATTATTTTAATTTAGATGCTGAACAAGTCAATAACATCATGAAGAGACCGCTGGAAGAAGAATCCGAAGAAGAAGGAACAAGAGAGAAACCCATTCTTGTTAATGCTAGTCCACCGCTCACGTCTAGATACTCCAATTATCTAGGACTCCCTAGCCCCGAATATTCACCAACGAACCAGGCCAAAATCTCGAACATTGACATGTCCAACTTGCCATTCTCACCGGCCTCTCCAAACCAAGAAAGACAGACGTCCGCCAACAACTCAGACATCCAAGAGTTACATCTCCTACCTCTAGGTGAGAAAATCCCTCCCTACCCAGACGTAGAAGTAGATGGTAGAAGAATTGACGGGTTCGGCTTCACCAACACCCCATTTCACTCTCCCATACAAGAACGAGATAGAGAAGAACTGGGAGAACGAGAGTTAGAACATGTGGAAACCTGGAACAGAATCATGGGGCATAACAAAAAGAGGCCAAGGTGGACCGGATTTGCTGTTAGTGGACCTAAGGATCTAGGAGAATACGAAGGCGAAGCCATTCTATCCCTGGAAGAAGGCGAGATCTACAAAGGACACTCTTTATCCTTGAACATCGTAGACCTAGCGACACAGAGCGACTCGAACTCGTCGCTTCCAACGTATACTAGCCATTTCAGGAACTACCCACTGGCAACGATCCTAGACACAGGAGCAGCCGCAAACTATATCTCCGAACACAAGCTTAAAAGGATGTTGGACCTAAACCCTAACCGCATAAAACTTGAAGAAACCAATGGACAGAAGGTGAGGTTGGCAAATGGTGCCCACGAAACGTCGACCAACACAGCCACTTTTGAGCTAGAAATCGACGACTGCAACAACGGCGGTTTCTTTAGATTCACCATCAAAGCTTATGTACTTCCACTACCCAACGTAGAACTGATCATGGGCATGCCTTGGTTCAAAGAACACAAACCCAAGATCAATTTCGATAACATGGAGTATGAAATCGAGAGGGACTCACGTTGCTATAACTTCATCCCTAAACCAAGCGGAAACGACCTGTACACAATGGTGTTGGGAGGATTGCATAGTATCCTCGAAAAAATCGCCCGTGACACTGCACCTGAGTGCTTTGAAGAAGATATCAGACAAGTGGAACGGAAGCACAAACATTTCATCAACACCGGCGACTGTAACCCAATTAAAACACACGGAAGGCCCCTAACTCCACCTGAACACCAACTAATCGGGCAATTTGTGGAAGAGGGCCTGGAACAAGGAATAATTGAGAAAACGGACTCCCCTTTGAGCTCTCCTTTATTGCTTGTAAAGAAGGCCGACGGTTCAACACGTGTATGTGTTGACTACCGAGCGTTGAATAAGGTAACTCGAAAAAATGCTTATCCACTCCCACGGATTGATGACGCTTACCAATTTTTGTCTGGTGCAAAGTGTTTTACAACAATCGACCTTAAGTCCGGTTTTTGGCAGGTCCCCATGGCCCCTCAAGACAAAGAAAAAAACGCGTTCACTTGCCGTCAGGGTCATTTCCAATGGTCAGTAATGCCTTTTGGATTGTGTAATGCACCGGCGACCTTCCAGGAAATGATGAACGACATCCTGCGAGACGTCATTGACAAGTTTGCATTAGTTTACTTAGATGATGTTATTATTTTCTCTAGGTCACAGGAAGAACATCTGGAACATGTCAAACAAGTATTTCAAATTTTAAAAGATCATAGGTTAGTAGTCTCACCAAAAAAATGCCAATGGCGCAAGAGCTCACTACTGTTTCTTGGACATATCGTTGATGGAAATGGAATCAGAACTAATCCCGAGAAAATCAACAAGATTATGGAATGGCCACGCCCAGATAATATCTCAAAGGTTAGAGGTTTTCTGAACCTCTGTACTTACTACAAGAGGTTTATCAAAGGCTTCTCTTTGATCGCCTCGCCAATCTACAAGCTCACCAAAGGTTCCCCGAAGCCGGGGTCTTCGATTGTTTGGGGGGAAGCGCAACAATCAGCCTTCGATACCCTGAAAGAGGCACTATCAAAATCAGTACCACTCCAACACCCAACTCCATTTCGCCCGTTCGTCCTCGACACCGACGCGTCAGGAACTAATATCGGCGCGGTATTACAACAAGACGAACAAACCGAGGTTCCCAAGACAGGCAACTTTGATTACGCTCAATATCAAAAAAGCCTAAGGAATAATAACTTGCGTCCAATAGCTTTTGAGTCCAGGAAGTTATCTAAAACCGAACAGAACTACTCGGCACAGGAACGAGAACTCCTCGCAATCATACATGGACTTAAACACTTCCGTGGATATATAGAAGGTTCGCCAGTCTTGGTTAGGACAGACCACGAGTCACTAAAACACTTCAAGACACAGAAGTTTATTAACCGAAGACTGGCCCGGTTCGTAGACGAAATAGAATTCTTCGACACTCACATAATATACCGACCTGGCAAAGAGCAATTGGCAGCTGATTCCCTGTCCCGAAAACCAAATACCGAATTCGACATTGACCCTCCAGAAGTGGCCCAACCATTGTTTAATATCAGTGAACACAATGATCCTTATAGAACGCTGGTAGAATATAGACTCAAACTGGAGGCTGGCATCGACCCGGCCACCGTTGGAAACGGACTGTTCCGTCTAATCCACAACCAGTTGGTCTTATATGAAGAAGAGGACTTGACTACAGTACCCCGAATTGTTGCGACTAACGAGGGCGAAGCCGAATCACTCGCCTTCCAAATCCATGAAGACTTGGGCCATCGAAACGTCGAAGACGTACTAGCAGCGGTCAAGAAACGCTACTGGTTCCCTAATTTGAACCAAACTGTTCGCAACTCGATAGCACTTTGCGCAGCCTGCCAAGTACATGCTGCCCCGACGAAACAACAACAACTCCCTATTCAGATGATCACTAGGGGAGAACCTTTCCGTAAGTGGGGAATGGACTTCGTAGGGCCACTAATCAAAACCGCTGACGGATACCAGTATCTAGTCACTTCGATAGACTACGGAACGGGGTGGGCATACGCTAAACCTTTGAAAAGAACGTCAGCAAGTGGCGCCATAGAGTTGATCAAAGAAATGATTCTGAATCACAGATTACCGGTCGAAATCACAACTGACAACGGATCCGAATTCATTTCAAGGGAATTCAAAGAATATATGCTAGAACAAGGTATAAGACATGTCACAACGACCGCTTACCACCCTCAAGCCAACGGTCTGATCGAAAGGTTCCATGGAACCTTTGTCAACACGCTCCGCAAATTATGTAGCCCGTATAATCAGGACTCTTGGAACAAATACATAAATTCTTGCCTGTTTGCTTACAGAGCGGCCTACTCACACTCAATGAAGGCGTCTCCTTACTTTATGGTGTATGGAAATGATGCTCGATTACCATCCGAGAAAGTAAGCATTAAATACAATGATTCGATTGAGAATCTAGAACTGATACACCGACAACGTAACCTAGATGTTCGAAGACATGAAAAAACTAGGGCTGACCTTATCAGAGAGCTTAACGCCAGAGCCTCACTTAGAAACACACAGACAGAAGAAGCATACGTCGAACGAAACATCAGGACTGGAGACAGGGTCCTCCGAAGCTTCGAAGGACGACCTTCTAAACTCCATCCCAAGTGGGATGGACCTTTTATTGTTAGAGAATGCTACCCCAACGGTACGTATACTTTAATGACATCTAATGGACACACTCTGAATGCTAAAGTAAATGGTGTGCGCCTAAAATTGTATAAAGGAAAATCTGATGAATTCTTCTACGCCTCTCGCGAACTCCACAAACGCGACGAACTTGCCAGAAGAAGATAACACAAACGCCAACCCGGAACAAGAAGAGATGTTAGCTCAGAAGGAGGAACATCTCGTCGACTTGGCAATAAGACTGCATAACAAATTACATGAAGAAGAATCAAATAAAGATCTCAGAAAATTCTCCGCAAGAGCTTTAGGTGCCTTATACTATTACATAAGTGGCGCATTAGAGGTAGTTAAAGACGAGCTCGAACACGGAGAGAGCAATAAAGAAAACTAGGAAGTTTTCAATCTTAAAAAGGGGGTGATGTGATACCCCGTTTCTTTTGTTTCCCTTTGTCTCCTCTCTCTTTTTTGTAATACGCTTTTGAAGACATTTGTGCGCTTTTCCAAATGTCCTCCTTTGACAAATCCGGCGAGGATTTGTCCTCCCACTGTTGTAGACCGGATCCTCTCACATCGGATCCGGCCATAGTTAGATCTCACCGACTATCATGTTGTCATTCCCTTCCCATTTTCCTTATTAGTACTTTGTAGAGACGGACGCCTATATAAGGCGTCCTCTCCTTGCTCCAGGAATGAACACCAAGCAGCTTCTCAGTAGAATCACCGCACCAATCCTCTATTGAACATAACAATAATGAGAAGTTAATGCTCGGCTTATGCTTACAAATGGTGTTGATCGTCGTTGATTGAATGGTTATCAGGGCACGAAGTCCACAGGAGCCAGCTACAGTAAAGCTGATCTGCTTTTCCTGTCACTGCTATTGTAAGGCGTACCGTCCAAGAAAAGTCATCCAAGGTTAAGCAACGTCCCCCTGTGTTGATCAATTCCAAGAAATGAAGTCAGACTCGAGTCATTACATTGCTTGCATGTTGATGATCTCATTTTTTGTGGAAGTGTACTACATGTTGCACTTACTTCGACCAAGCTTCCAAAGCCGCTATGCCAAAGGCCTCTCTTTTTCGCATTGCAAAGCTCGGTCTTTTGGATGTTTGGAAAGCATAGAATCCCTCAATTGTGATTGATGTCAGGGTATAAATTTTCAGGGAACCAGCTAGAGAGGGTCCTTTTGCTTTGTCTGCTGTGGCTCTTGTTTAGTGTACTGTTCAAAAAATCCGTTCAAATTAGAGCAAAGTTGCTTTGTTGGCGTGTCAGCGCCTAAAAATGATGGTCGAGTCAAATCCATCACTTACATTTTGATCATGTCATTACTTTTACAATGTAAAGGTTCTTTACTTTGACCAAGACTCCCAAGCCGCTACGTCAAAGGCTGCCATTTTTCGCGTCACATAGCCTGTATTAGGACATATCTGTCATCAAGAAAAGAAAAGAAGAGTCTCCTCACTTTAACAAGACAGATGATCAGCCGGTAATGGACATTGATGATCCTACAGTTGTCCTACTAGGGCGAATGAACTTGGATACTAAGAGTACGTTTGGTGCCCTGCAACCTCACAGGTTGACCCAGCCAAAACGTCAGGTGTACACTTCGAGGTGTACACTTGAGATTCTGCTGCTCGGTACTGAAGTTCTGGATGAACTTCAAGGTGTAGACCTCAAGGTTGACCAGCCAAATTTGTCAACCTCGAGATTTCGATGTTTTGGTCAAATCTTGAGGTTGACCTGCCTACTTCCATAGAACTGCAAGGGTTCTCTGAATATAGAGATGAAACAGCATTTTGCAAAAAAAAACTTACACTGAGAGTCGAGAATCGAGAGTCGAGAGTTGCTGAGAAGAGGAACAACACATTGAAAACGTCAGCTCGCTATGCCACCAAAAAAACAACACCCAAGGTCACAGCTAAGTGGACCAAACAAAACGAGGAGGATATGATTGATTTCTTGCTCGCGGAGAATCAAGCAGGATGAATGGCCGAGTCAGGATGGAAGCATTCAACGTGGGATGCATGCGCAAAGTTGCTGAAAGGAACTGAGCCATGCGGAAGTCTTGCAAAGACCAAAGGGAATTGCTCGACCAAGTTTACAAAGGTATGTACCCTTTTGTGTTCCCAATTACAGTACTCAAAGTTGTGTATACTTTGCCGTGTATAGTTTTTTTTTGTTTTTTTGAAGCTAGACACAACCTGGAAAAAGTATGTCTTTTGTTTGCAGCTCAAAAATATGTACCTCTGAGCCAGAAACATAGTTTTTCCTGGCCGTGTGTAGTTGTGAAAAAGAAAAGAAAAACTATGTACGGCAAAGTATACACAACTTTGAGTACCGCTAATCAAGATAATAATAATGTTTTTCTCTCTTACCAGATCAAAGGTGACTTCTGTATTGTCAAAAGGCTGAGTGAACTAAGTGGGATGGGGTGGTGTCATGCAGATTCAACACTCCATATCTCACAAGACGTGTGGGATGGTCTGGTTGGAGATGATCCGAGTATAGCAAAATGGGCTACAACACCTTTTCCACTGTTTGACAAGATGGAGCAACTTGTTGGCCACATCATTGCTTCAGCAAAAGACAAGTTTGACCCAACTCAACCATCTCAGACTCAACAAACTTGGCCCACTGCCAGCAGTACCCTTGCCACATTGGAAGCGAGTGACTTTGACAATATAGACAAAGAAGATGGTCATGGCTTACAGTTGTGCGTAGTTGAAATGTGTAACAGAGGAACGAATATGATTGTACTTCTAACTGTTCCTATTTATGAAACAGGATGCAATTGATTACGAGCTGGCTCTCCAGGAGAGCCTCAACCAGACTCATCAATCTGATGTAAACACCGTTCAGAGAGTGTCTTCAAGCAAAAGGAAGATTGATGATACTGATCTTATAGCCTCAACTCAAATTACAAAGCAAAGTAAATCACCACAACAACATGGAGTGGATGCACTGAATGATTTTGGGGATAAAACTGGTGCATCTTTACAATCTACTATTGAACCACCTTGCTCAGCAGTGGACCCGATAAGCTCAGGAGCAATAGCAAAGATCGAGAGTGATAGTTTCCTGGAGCCTTTGGTAAAGGAAAGAATAATCGCAATGTTTCTTCGGCATCCATAGATGGCTGGTGGATATATGGTCATTAAAGATGATAGCCTCGCCAGGACTGTCTTACTTGAAATGCTTGAGCAGATGACCCAAAAGTAAATAGATTACAACCTTACTCATCTTGTTTTCTTATTTTTTTGGTCAAATGAATGGAAATATGAGCTATGTACTTTGCTTTGATTCAAGATAAGAAAGGTGTTATGATCATGGTTTTTTCAAAGAAAGTGAAATGCACATTTTAGTATTCTGAGCTGCTGTATCTATTGTGAACTCCTCCTCATCCGCCTTGCTGCATTCTCTTTCTGTCTTTGATAATCCTCCCACATCCGAGTAGCAATTTGATCACGCCATTGGCTTGCTTCTGAATCATCCAGTTTGGGATCCATCATATCTTTCGCTGTCAGATGCTGAAGGTTGTTGGTTGGGGAGAGGAGTTGCTGAAAGGTCCGTAAACTCGGGAAATTCTTCTGAAAGTTCACCATGATCTTCAAGTCTTATGAAGTTGTGGACTGCACACATCGCCGGCACAAGTCGGACTTGAGTTTTGAAGGGATAGTATGAGCCATGATTCATCACCTGAAATCTCTTTTTGGTAACCCCAAAGTTCCTCTCAATGACCATCCGAGCACTTGAATGACGTAGATTGAAAAGCTCTTTCTTGTTAGCAGGCCTGTATGCAGACAATAATGTGAAGCAATATAAGTATATAAGATATGATCCACATAAAATGAAAGAAAGAGAAGAAACAGACTCTTTATCTTCCAAGCAAGCCCATTCCTGTAGATGGTAACGAGCCTTTCTATAGGTCACCAAACAACTGCGGCTGAGGCTGAATGCAGCATCGCCAAGGTAAAATTTCCCAGGAGGTATGACCAAAGATCTTCTGCAACAATCTTCCCACATTGAGCTGTCAGGCATTGTGCCAGTATAACCAGACATTACATATTGGAACATCATGTTGAAGTTGCAAGCAACAAGTACATTTTGACTGATATTTGATTTTTGGTCATGGAATCAAGGTTGATCTTCTGGAGAGACATGCACAGGAAGATGTGTGCCATCAATGGCTCCTATGCAGTCTTTGAAATAAGGCATGAATCAATCATCTTGTCGGAAATTCAAAGGAAGAGATGTGTGAACTGTTGGCAGTTTGACCAAGCTCTGATAGAATTCGTGATTGTTGAAAGCATCAAGCACTTTATGAAAGACCCTGTGAGAGCAAAAAAATCAGAAAGATGTATATGGGAAGTACCAAGCAGATATACACACCTTGAAATTGTATCAGGTGATCTTTGGAATCTCTCTTCAATTTTTCAAACTGAATTTCCAGTGATGATTGTAAATAGAAATATTGCCACTTGTTTGCCAGTAGTCATGTTCTTTGTTTCTTCAATGAGACCTTGGTCTTCCAACACCCTCACCAATTTCTGAAATATATGAGGCTTCATGCCAAGTTGATCATAGAAACAACACAGATTTTGTGATTGTAATAGCTCATCAAGCCACCCTTGGCCTGAGAGGATGGATGTATTACGTGCAATTTGAGGTTCCCAATACAAATTATTCATGTAGAAGTGTGCAGCACCAATTGATGCCATTGCAATGACTCGTCTTCGATGATTGGAGACCTGTTGAAGCTGTGAGCGCGAGGGAAGCATTCTGAGACAATTGAAAGAGATGATGTGCTGTTTTTTTGATTTTTTTTCTCACATCCACGCTCCAAACCCATAGCTTGTGGTTTGAGTTTGCTTTGGGTTGTGTGTACCAAATGCATCATGCTCAGGTACACACCTTGAGGTAGACCATGTCAACCTGCGGATCCGCAAGTGTACACCTTGCAGATCTATACCTGCAAGGTTCAAGGGCACCAAACGCACTCTAAGGAAGACCAAGATATGTTGTGGGTTGAACAGAATGACAGAAGAGGGTCAGTCCACCTAATCAGCATCATCCACTTGAGATTTTTCATATTCAGATATGTGTGATGTGTATTCACATTTATGTGGTTCATACTTACATATGTGTAACTTTTTGATTGCACATGTGTGATTGGAATTCCACACTGTGTTTTCATTTTATACAGATATGTGATTTGTACTTCCATATGTGCAACTTTTGATTGCACATGTGTGATTAGTATTCCCCAATATTTTTCATTTTTGAATATATGTGATTTGATGGAAATCACATTCACATGTGGGTGATGTGTATTCACAAGTATGTGACTAGTACTTAAAGCTGTTGTGAGAACTAATGGTAAATTTTTTTATTTTGTGTTGTGTTGAGGTTTAATCCAAAACTGGCAAAGACTCCTTTTTGACCAAGCTTTAGGCATGTGACATCTCAGGTTGTGGGTGCGCCTTTCCAAAAAACACACCAGATCTTTGGAGTTCTATGTCCTGTCACCAATATTGAGGACCCGGACCCTTGCTGTGAGCTTTGAAGACAGCTCTTTGTAGCTTTTCTCACCTCTAAAAGGTAATTTTGTGGTGGTAGATAGATCTAGCAATACAAACGTAGAATAAATGACAATTTAAAAACAAAATTTTGGCTGTTGGCAATTTTTTTTGTAAGAAAACACGCCCGGCGTGTCAAGTGGTGCCTTGGCGCAAAACATCAAGAAAAAACCTGCCTTGGCCCGCCTACAAAATTAACAGCGTGCCCACAACCTGAGTGACATCAAAAGAGATGGAGTTTTGGACCAAAGATTAGACTCTAGTTAAAACTTGGCAACACCCATCACCTCAAAAGTTACCAATAGTTCTCACAAGGGCTGTACATATGTTTGACATTTGATTGCACATGTATGATTGGTTGTCACCATTTTTTTCCATTTTCTGAATATATGTGATTTGGTGTAATTTACACCGCAGAAATCGATTGGTCTGAGACCCAATTGAAGAGAGTTGTGGTGACCAGGTTTGCTGCTTTTTTCAATCAGAAGTTTTGTTTGCCATAGGTTTGCCATAGATTTGTTGATTCCCCTTGAGTCAGTATATCCTACAGTCAAGAATCAAGATCCACTATATCAAAAAATCTAACTCCAAATGTATGGAGGTATCACTCAACAGAATTCCTATCAGTCACCCCACAGATTATTGCCATTCTTTGTCCCTCAGTATGGAAAAAATCATCACAACCCCCTTTCAGCCTCAGAGCTTTCATTTTCAAGTACAACTCACTATATCTACTGCTCTCTTACTTGTGTTCAAGGTCTTTTGCTCAACTAATCAGCTGCCTTCACTTGTAAAGACCAGTGAGATGCCAAGAGACACAGCAGGGATGAAGTCGAGGTATGTTTGATTTGCCAGATATAGTTGTGAAACAAGGATGAGGTATTGGGAAGAAAGGCAAAGGGGTAAGACTTGGGTCAGCAGTATCCAGAGACATATGTATGATACCTTGACGGAAGGCGAATCAGAAAACTTATGGCATACAAAACCTGTGATTGAAGAAAGTTGCAAACCCAGTCACCACGACTCTCTTCAATTGGGTTTCAGAGTAATTGATTCCTGTGGTGTTATATGCACACATGTGTGATGTGTATTCATATGTATGTGTCAATGTGACTAGTAATTACATATGTGTAACTTTTGATTGCACATGTGTGATTGATTTTTACCATTTTTGTTGAATATATGTGATTTGGTGCAACTTTTATTCACATACGTGACTTCTTTAATCACACTAAATGTAGGTCTACATGATTCATATATATGGAAATCAAATTCACATCATTCACATATTTGTGAATGTAATTTACATATGTTTCCATGTGTATGTGATTGATTCACATACAGTTGGTATTCACATGTACAAAGTCACAGGCTGTGATAACATTCAATATGGGCTGGCATTTGACATTGTCATAGGTCTTTGATCCAACATGTTGGCTGCTTCAGGGCAGCAGTGCGTTGGTAGGGGTGTTGTGTATAATAGCCAAAGGCAAATACACTTTTCCCATTGGCTTATATATGTCAAGTCTAGAAGCCACAGTTGCAGGACAACACTTCTCACCAGGCGCAGTTTTAGTTGTGTTGCACCGCAACAAGCAACAAAAGGCCGCATCTTGCAATGTTTTAGGAGTACCACAACATCAATAGCCAGGTCTGATTGTGCCCGGGCCCATCTGTTGTGCAACACAAAATGGGTGACAGTGCCAAACCAATTGAATACTATTATTCTGTGGACTGTAAGAGCATCCACAGCCTTGTGTCATAAACCATGATGTACATAAATTTGAGGTATTTTTATTCACAGCAATTACCCCCAAACTCATGCTTAACTAGGGCAATTCTCTCTTTGCAAGTCAAAATAGGCCAAATATGTTCTTTTTCTGCTTGCACCCTAAATCCTTTTGTACCTCACTTCTCCAATAAGCTCCGACTTGTACAATTGGACTCTCCGCAAATCACACACCTTGATAATCATCTAAGCCATAATACAGATCACAAGTTATGCTACAAGCCAAACAGTAGGGAACCATGACTGTACATGCTTCAAATTTTATACCTCAAACAGTTCCCTAAACAATCTGTGCAACCCTCCATATGTCACCAATTTACGGCACAACTGGGGATGCTCCAACACAACCGGTGTTGTTGTGGTCCAAAAGAAACACTGATACCAATAATCTTGTTGCACAGCAAAGCAGACCACAACAAACCTAATGGATTCACAGTGTGGTGCAGTCTGAAAACTGAAATGCCTCTGCAGTGCAGCACACAAAAGCAGTGTTGCTAGCCAAAAGGTTGATTTGAGGTTATTTCATTGAGGGGAGTTCAAAACCTTTTTTTGGAAGTGTTCAATTGAAATTGGTATTGTTCAAGGACATTGATAAACTAGAGAATCCAGATCATTGTACTCATCTCTTTTGCTTCTTATATCCAAGATTCCAGTCGTCCAATCTCACAATCCACTACAGTTTACATATCTAGCTGACCTTTTGCTCACACAATAGCCAGATACTCAGCACCCAAGTCCACTTGAAAACCAGTAATCCTATCAGGCACCTGGCTGACAGATTGCGTGCAGACTAATCAACTCCCGCAATCAAGCTCAGCACTGGAATCTGCTTGGATTACTAACGTCCAAGCTGATTTGGGTGCTGAGTGCCTGGCTGACCAGTTGTGCAAAGACTACTTAACTTGCACATCAGCCATGCACTCATTGCCTGAATCAGCTTCAGGTCGCTCTTGCACAACCCATCTCCCCCCTGATTGGCTGGTAAATCAAGTTACACGACATGGTCTTGTTGGCTACGTGAAGGCTAGGTGACAAGCATGGGTGTGTGTCACACAGCATCCCTCATTCTTCTGTCACCTTTCCTACACAACCATCCGGTGAGAGAGTACACCAGGTGCATCTCACTTGGTCAGAGTCAGAAGTTGTCCCGTGCTTGCAGTCGGGAAAACCTTTCAAGCAAAAAATAAACACAACAAAGCTTCAGAGGATGATTCATTGCAAAACACATGAATTATTTACATTTTATGAAACATTTCCATCACATCAGGAGAGAGAAAGGAGTTGACCACAGAATATGACGTTGGAAAAAACTACAAAGACAGTGTCAGGCTGAGAGACACAATGTTGATTGTCTGTTTTCAGGACAAGAAAAACCAAATTATGTGTGCAATACATTGTTGATTTTTATGCCTTCCCACCGCCAGGGCAAGTAATCATTTTCTGGTGCAGAGAAAATGGATTTCAAAACAGAGACCAAGGATAGAGGTGTTGGAAAAGAAGAGCTGGCTGGTCATTTTCATTCACTACCAACTTTAATCAACAAAACAAGATGCCAAACAAGTGTCAGTCACATTAAGGTCAGATCTCATAGACGGGTGAGAGCAAGTTAGTTTTGGAGATAAAACTATGAACACACGCATAACTTCCACGCTTTGGCATTGAACAGACTCTTTGGTAGCGAATTTCTGGTAGCATTCAACTGTTGAGAGACCTATATGTAAGTGAAGATGACTGAATAGGAGTCGTATGGGTAAGAGACCACGAGGCCTGAACTTTTGAGAAGCCCGACTTACACCCTGCGCCAAAGCGCTGATAACCTCCAGGACAGATTGTGTCCTTGATCTTTTGCCCATCTTTAGTACAAGTGGTACCCGCTTTTGATGAATAAGATATAACACCGATCAGCCTTTGACTACGTTTGAAAGAAAGAAGAGCATATAGCAAAGCAAAACCCAATGAAGGTTTCACTCTCCAGTGCTACTGTGTTATATGGAAAGTACTCAACTGGGTGCCGTTCGTCTTGGTTCTGTAGAAACTCCAGTTATTGTACAGGTGAAGGAAGAGTTTCTGCCTATACAAACTGTTGTGGAAAGGACCGCGAGATTTAAAAGTTTCAGCACTGGATGAGGTTCTTTTGAGGTCCAGACAGACACATCACAAAGCGTGTCTTACTATTGTGGCTACCAGGTTTGGTGTTCGAATTAGCCCCCGGCGGGAACCAGGCTACACTGCATAAATCTAAACAGACGTGAAGCAATATGTCAACATATGTTTTTTATATCTTACTAGGTACATACCACTAATAGAGTCTCGTGGAATACAAGAGGATGGAAAACTCACGACTGCCGGGCGGGATTAAATTGATAGCTGGGCCACTGTCTATCTGGGCCAGAGACAGACATGAGGGGAGAGCGCAAAGGGCTACGAGGAAGTAGGCGATGAACATGTTGTTTTTCCTTTCTGAAACGGCTGACTGAAATTCTTGAAATACTTGATGTTATTAGTTGAAGGCCTTTTGATGAAAGATCTAAAAACTAAAAAGATACAATCCCGACCCCGCTCTCTTCGGTACTCCGGATCTGTTTGTCAGTTCTCGGTTCTGTTGGCCTGGAGATGGAGACCCTCCCTATTTCCAGAAGTCTCGAAGGGCTGTGGGAGGCAGAGAGCCGCTCTCAAAATGAGAGTGAGAGCGAGCGCAGTCTGCACAGTCCGACGCTTTCGGTAATTATTAATTTTAAATTAAGTTTCCCACGTCGACTTATGTCAATGCCGTACGAATGCGGATACGTAGTGAGATAGCATTTCAACCGCACCCAGTGTGGCTCCTCCTGATACCATATCCCACCCTTCCGACGCCTATTTTTTACATCTGCTCCATCCCGATATCTCCACCGTCTTCGCCCTCATGCTAGTACAAGACCTCATGGCGCAGATAAAGGTCATCGACCCCACAGCGCACGACACCTTGACCCTGAGCCAGCTGACAAAGTTTGCCACGTTGGCCGCCGATTTTTTGAAGCGCACAAATGGCGCGTTCTTCACTTCGCCAAACCACGCGCCATACGAATTCATCAGTCATTGCATTGATGCAGGGCAGCCGGATTCCAAATGGGGTCATTTGTGGAACATCACTTACGATGTCCTTCCATCCTGCTATTATGAACCGACCTTATTTCAAGAATATGGCATTCCCTCTCCCCAGCAAAGAAAGATTACCATCCCACTCACCGAACAGTACTTCCAGCCACCTACTGCGACATGTTTCAACTGCACTGCCTCAAAGACCGGTGCCCCCTTGTCACTCGAACGGCGCAAATCTAAGTTTGGCTATTTATTTGACATAGCAGGTATTCAGACTGTTGAATATTACAATTTGTATTGCCGTCGTCAGTAATTTATTCCATTATTAAATAACAAGTCAAAGATATTGCAGCAAACTAATTACCCAATACAGATTGCAACACCACCTACTCGCCTACTTATTACAGTGACAAGTTCGAACGTCATTACTACTCTGTGGCGGAAGGCCAGCCCAAGGAAAATTTCCAAGTGACGCAGCACTATTTTATGAGCCACCGTCTGGCCGATCACTTCAACCACAACCAGAACTTAGCTATGTAAGAGTATATTTGACACATATATACTTATGCAAACAACGCAAGATAAACTAAATCTTTTCTTTCCGTTATCGGTGTCCAGAGTGTCTATATATAACGTGGTTAATTCCTACAACCAAAGTCACGCTAACATCAAGACAACGTACCGGAACAATTTCAACAAAGGGCGTTATAATAGGAGATTAAGTGCGAATGTATGTTCTCTCGGCCTCGATATTCATCGCCTGATGGAGGTCTACGCAATACGTGGTGTCCGATTAACTGGCAATTCCAAAGGCGCTGATGACAAGCGGTTCGAATTGGCAATGATGCAACACCTCGAATGGAAGAGGTTAGAGGGAAGCGCCTACGCCGCACACGTGTGCTCTACCTGTACCGAAGTGAAATTAGACAAAGAAACAGGGACGGGAAAAAGTATGTGTCAACGTTTCCCACAAGTTTAGAGATGGCAACTAGCCAAATGTAAGCAGTTCTACGATCCATGGTAACGGATGGTATCACCCTCGGCATCTGGAGTTGCAGTGCATCCCAAGAACAACTGCAATTCCTCAATCCAAATACCACCGCTGTAAGTTGCACCAAGCCCTTAGCAAAGGTCAACCACCGTTTTTGTCCAACGCACACGCCGCTATTGCAAGACATCTGTCAAGCCCAGCCCTGCATGAACAAGGCTGTGAACGGCACCAAAACCTGTCATATTGAGGATCACATCGCCGCCAACAAAACCTTCAAAGAACGCAATACATCCCTCTTCGGTCTTCCTCGTCGATTCAACCGGCCCCATGCAAACCTTCATATGGACCCAAGTGAACTACTTGAGCCTGAAACGGGTGAGGTTGTGCTATCTGAGGAGGACCGAATGTATTCAGAGGTAGAAGAACGTGCGCACGAGGGCGCTTGTGACGGTGGGGCGAGTGCAGAAGCCGACGCCGAGAATTCTGGACGCAAGAAAAGGATACTCATCTCACGTGTCCGCACACACAACGAACAACTTGCGTTGACAACTTGTGGTATCATACTGGGCAGGAAGACCTTTTATAAGTCTGAATCGGTTACCAAAGTGAAGGTGAGGATATACCTTACTCTCTGATTAAAGATACCATGCGGATACTTAATAAAATACTTAACAGGAGTTCTTACTCGAAGTATTCCCCGATAACATGCCAGAAATCATTTTTTATGACAATGCGTGTGGTCTCTACTCCCACATACGATCTAACCCCATAGACGCTGATAAATTCAAGAATACGATGTTACCGGTTGATACTTTTCACATCAAGTCTCACAAGGAGTCGCATACTACGTGCCGACTCAATAATGATCCTCATCTTTTTCCGGAACTGAAAAAGCCGGATGGAGCCTGGCGTTTCAATGCCTCGGCCGCAGAGATAACCAAAGCTTGGTTTGGAAGGTTTGATGCCATGTGTCGAAACATGGGCCATGTTAGATACAATTTTTTCTTAGATGAAATGATACGACTTCATAATAATCGTTTGTTGGAAAAGTTGGAGGCTCGGGCCAACGTTTCTTTTATTGGTCACTTTGATATGTCTCGGTCATCAGACCTTCCATGATTTGATGCTTCCCAGGCAGCGCCGCACTTATTCTTCCTGTCTCTCTATGCTATCTTATCTTATCATTTGTTTCATGTCTGTCGTCTTTGTCTCTCTCATTGTAATGTTGTCTGATCTCACAAACACCTCACTATGGATGGAAAGATTGGGTTATGCTATAAGTGTTTCTATAGCCATAACAATTATTCAATAACTACTATACATATAGAAATGTGTCAAGTTAAAATGCTTTCAAACGGTCATTAAGGGCTGTTCAGATACATCAATTCCATGACATCCTTGGCCTTTCCCTTTGAATTTTGCAACTTGCTCAGTCCGACATGTTCACATATTTTATTACACTCATGTTGTTTGCGAAAATGCATAAAAGTATGTTCTATTCTGCCCTTCATTACCGCGCTCTCGTCGTAGTGTAGAGGTTTTCTAAGGCACATTGCACACATACGATCGATCAGCATCTAACTCTTATTTATGCTTGTGGAGATACAATAATACTCACCCCTTGGTAAACAAAACCAAATTAGTTAAAACACCATGCTCGTCACAATCCAGGCCAACTATCAAAGTTTGATTACCGGATACCTCATAAGTATAATGAACCCATGCGTTAATGTGATCAGTCCAAGTTTGCTTGTCCCTGGGAAGGCTGTTGAAGTCGTACTCCCAAATGTAACGGTGGGTCGTATTAGGATCATATAGACCCTCACAAATTAACCATCGTGGCGCTCCGTCATAGACAGAACGGGCTGTCTGCATCACATACAGAGAGGCGATCTGGGCAATTAACTCAGATACCATACTTAACAAAATTTCATTTATTCGAATAGTAGATGTAGACTACTCACCTTCAAAGCACAACAATCTGAATAGATCTGGCGGTGGAGGTTGTTGCTCGCACCTCGTTTGCGTTCCTTTCGTCGTTTATGGATGAGGATGGATTGCCGAAAAGCTTCCAACAATGTCGTAGCATACCTATTGCTCTGAGAACGCTCAAAACAATGAGCTCTGCTATCACAATCATCCCACAACAAGCTGGACTTGATTATATACTTGCCATGAAGTTCATCGTGAGCATCTATGTAGATGTTTTTAGCAACCCAAAATGCTGTGTCTCTGGCAGGCAACTGGACGGGTTGCTTGACCTGAAATCGTACTGAATCTTCCATAAAATTGAGCCACTCATACGGATTGTAAGGAGGATGACTTTGGTTGATTGATTTGGCAAACAAGCGGTATATACAACCCGTTTCCCTAGCACTTATATCATCAATGGCCGCGTAGTATAGCACTCGATCACTGTGATCGGAAATCAGTTCTATCCAAAAAAATGAAATGAAATCGTTAAAACATAATATAGTAGAACAATTTAAGTCAAGTGCATCAAATACCTAACAAAGAATCAACCTCCACATCATTTTCTACATGATCAAAAAGAGTCAGTGTTTGTTAGTAGTTACTCGTGGTGGAAGTTAAAACAAAAATTTACCACTTGTTTTGATCACATACTCATCGGATTGATCGTCATTATCTTGATGTTCTTCTTCTTCTTCGTCTTTGTGTCCTTCAATTTTATCTTGGCATTTTGAATTTGGGTGAATGAAATCAAAATATTTATTATCATACGTCAGTTATACACCAAAGGATAAATTGGACCAAAAAAAATTTATATACCCGAACACAATGTTTGATCGTCCACTTCCAAGTTCTGGAGTCTTTTATCAATATCTTCTTTGCTACAAGGGCCCGGTTCGGCCGTCGGTGATTTGCCTGGTGTACTCATTATCTCTAATAAGTGGTTTTAAATGGATACAAATGACAGGGCAGAATTGATTCAGAATTGATTCTAAAACTTGCAAGTTTGACTGGGGGATTTCCTATTTATGGATTGATCGCGCGTCTTTTGGATGGCGATCTCTCGCTTTGCCAGTTTCATATGATTGGTCCCCAAATATTTTCTGTGAATGTTAAATTATTCATTTCACAACATGCGAGCTTAGTCTCAAATATTTTCATGGTTTTGGATGATCCGAATTACATTGAATCAAGTGAGTGCACTATGACCTATAATACGAGCAAGTAGGTATATAAAACTTCACACTGATCAGGTACTTGGATCAATATGTTTTTCACTTAACGCGTAGATCAAATACATATCTATCAACGTCCTAGGTATTAATGATTAATGCCATCTACTATTCATCATGCCAGCTAGCTTAGCTTAGTTTCATTGGTTTATTACCAAAGATACTTATTTGTAAGTCAGAATACCAATGTTCAAGAAGAGACAGAGCATGAAGATCAAGATTGGAATATCAATGGAAGAAGACTGATTATTTACATATGAAAATGTATGCGACAGCTATAATAAAAATTGTTAAACCGCAGAAATATTTATAAGCAAAAAAACGATTAAAGATAACATTTGAATATCAATGGAGTAATAATCATTATTGACAAATGAAAAGGTATAGGAGAGCTAAAAACAGGTCAAACCGCATAATTATTTATAAGTAAAAAAAAGGAATAAAATTATAACGACAATTATTTACACTTAAACTGACTAAATCATGTTATAAGAATCCACGTAAATCAAACATAGTGTATAATCAAATGTTACGACGCTGGGATTTACCGCGATGGTCCATCTCCATCCATTCAGATCAAAACTTGTGTTTCGCTTCGATCACCGTGGGGTTGCCGTTATTGATGTAAGCATTAAGCGCCTCTGCATCAATTCTTATAACCCATCGACGGTATTTGGATACGGTCGAAGGAGCGTAAACATGAGTTTGGCCGTATACCCTGTTAAAAGCCGATTTGATCAAAAGGTTTTTGGGTTTCACGGTGAGTGCCACAAAAGCGCACAGTGACTTCATCGAAACAGGTCTCGGTTGGGTGGGCCATCCTTGCTCTAGATAGGGAAATAGCGTGACTACATTGGGTTCCGTGTTGTCAGTAGGTGCCGGGGGTTCATCATCAGCCGTAGATAGGTTAGAGTTAGAAGGGTTTGGGTTAGTCGGTATAATGTCCTCCACTTCTGGGAGGTCAGAGCTAGGATGATGACTGCCAATTCCATCGTGAATTCCTTCACCGTCCTCTTCGTCATCTGATGATATGTTGACTACAATGGCATGTGGGGTAGGGGTAGCCGGTGTGGCCGAAGGTGTGTGAAATCGTGAATAGGCTACTGGACTAATTACACTATGCAAATCCATCTTTTGGATAATGGTCATACTTCCTACCAATGCGATGTTGGATTCCATCTCCTTGCATTTTTCCGGTACAATTCCAGGAAATAATATGAGGATTCGTCAATAGTGCGGGTTATACTCCTCCACTATCAAAGTTTGCATCTTCACCTGAATTAGCAAGGGGGGGCAAGCACGATTCGGTAAGACAATCAGTCAACAACAGCAAACATTAAAGATGTAACAGGAACTGAACATACCCAGCCTTTTTCCTCTGGAATCCATACTCGAAGGTCTCCATTCCAGGTTGAACCCAGTTTATCTCGAACAAGTTCCATTAGTGTCTCGGACTGATTGAGCTTTAAGAAAGGCCATCGCGGTGCGTAGACTCGGAACGTTTCACACGGCAAGGGTTCACCCGCCTGATTAATC
>NW_006768812.1:255387-310781 GCF_000204055.1 Melampsora larici-populina 98AG31
AAGATTCATATTTTTGAAAACTGAAAGAAAACTTAAACACGTCAGTAACTCTTCCGTGCGAAAAGACAAAGGAGGACTTACCTCAGTTGATTTAAGGACCCTTTGATCGTGTGCACTTCCACACCATCCGTGGTGAGCATAGATGATACGTCTTCTATGATCACATATGATCAAAGAATTCACTGCATAGAAGGACTTTCGACAATAATAGTCCTCGCAATTCTTCTGTGGTGCATATGCTAGAGGAATAAGGGTTCCATCGATGAAACCCACACAATCTTTGAAAAATGAAGTGGAACCAATGGCTGATTTGATCTCGTTTCGTTCTTCAGGAGTAGGCCACTTGACATATTTGGATTCGATTCTGTTGAGCGCCTGAATACAACGGTACGTGTAATTATCCACGCTCCCTTCTAAAACAATTGTCAGTACATGTTTTAAGTCAACGTGATATACACTCACGAAGTGCTTCCTTACCTGCCATTGAGAACAGTTTTGCTATTACTCGACACTGTCCACCATTTCCAGAGAGCCCAAAGTTTGCCATGGCGACCAAGAGCTGCCATCTAACGGGAGCTTGAGAGACGTTTGAATTGTTGTGAAATATCGGATCATCTGCTATCTGGTCTACAAGGGTGTTGAAAGCGGGCTTTGACATCCGGGCCTTTTACATACCAAAGAACAAATCAGTCATTTGGAAATGAGATGAAAACAAGAAGATATAACATACTGCAACACCCCATGTTCGATCATTCTCACTCCACCATTCGTCGAAACAGGCGTACTTTCTCTCACGTCGCATCAAACGAGGGATTCTATGGACAAGATATCGTTTCTTCTGCGCATGTTCTATTCCAAAAGCCAAGATAGCCAGGGTCGATTCGTCCTCCATGTATCGGCGCTTTTGAGCACGACTGAATGTCATAGCATCAAATGTGCTAGTCATGATCAACTGAGAGGCCATTAAGAGCAGACTGTCTTGCAAGTTTTGATCTCCTGTAGCGTCGTTGGAATCAAGCTGATCGAGGATAATCACTGCGGCCAACATGTTAGTGAAGTTGCTGGGGTTCGTGGTTGTGTTGTAATAGTTGGTGGCCAGAGACGCTACCTGAAGTGCGAAGAAACAGTTCAGGTAGGCCAAGGCGTCGCGGCGGACAGTGGAGGTCGGCATCGTGGAAAAGGAGAAAGGATGGGTTGGGTGGGTTTGAAGATAGGTGTTTGGGTCTGAAAGCTGAACTCCAAACCCGGTACACCAGGGTACACCCAGTTACCGCCAAAAAAAAACTGGGTGTACCGGGTTTTTTGGCAACCGGGTTAACTTTGAGACCGGCTAATGTTGAAATTTACAATCAAACATTTCCAACAACTAATGTTCGGAACCAATTTTCATCCGAAAAACCAAAAAAATGCCCTCAATCGTGACTTTTACAATAATTCTTTTGCAGACATCACAAAATGTCCGGAAACGATTGCTCGATAAAATCAACGTAATTACTCAAAAATCGACTTTTGCAACGAAACAATTCCAGTCTAAGAGATTGAGGCTGATAGTCGACTTTCGATCCCAAAGATCCGTGAAATACCTGTTCCAATCCTAAGGATTGATGTTGTTCCAATTCCATCCCAAGGATTGATGTTTCACTCACCATTCCATCAATCAATTACTCGCGAGACGCACTGATTCGGGAGTCTATAACCCCACCATCGAAAGCCACGGACACGTCCCACTTCTTCGTTAACAACGGTGTCCTTTGTTGCACAAAAACTCAACAAGGGACACCGTTTTGATCAAACCAGTTCAAAGGACATCCACCGCATCCTCATTCCCAGGCTGAATACAGCTAACCGGAAACGAGTTGTACAAAAACACGTACCACTGAATCCCAGACTGAATCCAGCTAACTGGAAAGTCCATGTACAAAAACACGCCTTCATGGAGGGTATCGCAGGGTCTCTTAAGAGTCTTTCAAGCCTCTCAAGAAACCCACACTCTCCTGATACATATGCGTGTCTATCTTCAAGGAAGATAGACAAATTTTTTCATCATTTTTTTTGATCGTTCATTTCATCAACTTTGGTTCAATTCAACCAATTCACCGTCTTTGTCTCAGTGATTACTTACATCACTGGTCATTTATTCATTCCAAGTGACCGTAATTCCTCTAAGTCTCAAGTCCACCGAGATGAGTAGTGATTCGGATAACTCATCTGTCTTCAAAGATGATCTTTCAGCCAAAGACTTTGAAGATGAACTCGAAGATGAAGAACTTGAAGATGAAGTACTTCAAGATGAATTCAAACACGATGAAGACCTTGAAGATGAAGGACTTCAAGATCAATTCAAACACGATGGAGACTTTTATGAAAGCAACCAATCCTTTCATGAAGAAGATGATATCCATGTCACCAATTCTCGCGATCAGCCTCACCAAACTACCACTTCCAAATCTAAGAAGAAGAAAGAAGGCGTCAAGGGCAAGAAGACTTTTGGCCTTCCACAGGACCGCACTTCTTTCAAAACCTTTATAGACGCAGACACCACCCTCGACGACGAAGGATATCCATTTCTTCCAAATGGAAATACCGTCTATGTTAGGCAGCCACAACAGCAACTTGCTAATTGGGGCACATTTGCCTACACCTATACGACTTCTGGAGGGGGCACTAACAATGGCAAAGCCATCTGGCGAACAGTCAGATTTAAGTGCTTAGGTGTTATAGTCTGCGATAACCCTTCTTGTGACCACCTCGGCTCGCCTCCAACTGCAAAGGACAAGAGAGACAAATTTCACACCAAGTGAGTGTGGTATCTATTCACGTGAGGTTTCACAAACTAACCAATTACGTCTCTAGGCCTCAAAAGTGTGATGCCGCACGGTGCCCTGGATTTCTTCGCCACGTCACCTGCTCCAACACTTTATGCCGTATGGATGAGCATCGCCCCAGCGGCTGGGGTATAATCCGGCACTCTGGTGTCCATCTTCACCAATGGCCTCGGCGACGAATACCAGATAAGCTTGCCCAGGAAAAATTTGCCAAAAAGGTCGTTGAAAACCCGGATGTGGGGCCATTACGACTCAAAGTATGTACCTGATTGCCTATCTTGCAAAAATATGAACCACACTGACAATTCCAGTTCATACTCACTCAATTTCCAGGTGGGACGAGCACCAGCAGGCAAAAAAGGGATCGTTACTGCCTCTGCAATTCATCCTGCGTTTGGACACATCCATCGCGTTGGATACTATCGCCGCAAGATCCTTTCAGATGCAGGATTAATTCCTGAAAAGAATGTTCCGGGTGCCGGTGACAGCTTCCTTTTAGACATGATACATTGGATCGAGTTAGTTACATTTGAGTATCTAATGTCACTGTATTATTTGACATTTAACCTTTGACAATGATCTTGTCTTATTCAGGTGTGGTTTGAGCATTATCTCGGCATCCTTTAAGCGCAAAAACACACACTTGACTTTTCAAACAGAATGGATGGCACAGCAGCTATTGTCACGCGATGAGTTCAAACAAGTATACGCCGGTGGCCTTCTTTCTGACGTAACCTACAAGTTTTTCGCAAATGGATATCTGTTGTCAACATCGATGTATCACGAGGACCTCTGCCGATGGATTCCAATCCAAATGACTTGGTTGAATGGCCTGTCGGAGGAACACTACCGCGCCCACTTCACCACCCTAATGGAGCAAATGCGAGATGCCGAACTGACTACCGAGGAATGTGATACACTGGTCCGTCAGGTTGTCGATTTTTCTGTGGCACAGAAGAATGGTTTCATAATGGCGTACATGGATGTATTTCAAGAGAATGATCGTGAAGTCGCACTAGACAAAATCAAAGGGTGCCATGAGCATTTTCGAGCTCAGGTCACCAGAGTCAAGAGAAACCGTGCAATTATACCAGCAGGCAGTGAAGTAAGCATTTGCTTTAATCAATTTCATTTTTTCATCGCACTCCGTCAATTTACTAAATAAATTGTGCGTCGTGTATCATATCACAGAGTTCATTTGAACACGACGCTCTTGATCTTTTGAAACCAGGCAAGCCCGGGGGTCACACCTTTGATCAGAAGATTGCTCTATTACGAAAGGCCTACCCGAAAGCGAAGAAATGGTTGCAATGGTGGCAGGCTTCAGACATCAAAGCCATGCTTTTCAAATCAAGCGGCAACGAACACCTACCGGCGACAACCAACGCGCAGGAGTCATTGCATCGGGTTTACTACATGATATGGTAGAAAATTTTCCACTCAGTCACGCTCTGGTACAAATATATGTTAATATTTCTTCCAATCTCTTCCAGCGAAGGGAACTGTACAGTTCAAATAGGTCTGGTGCAGTTATTTGCATTGGTGCAGAGTCTTGAAAGGGACCACATGGACCGTAAAAATGGGGTTTCAATTGAGTACGGTGGGAAGATGAAGAACTACAAGAAAGTTGCTCAAACCCTAGGATGGGCTAAGAAAAAGCGTACTCGACGTCGCGGCGAAAAGAACGACGGAAGACCACCGGACACTACCGATGCTTTGCTAGGCCGTCCCAAGAAGCTTGGACGACCTAAAGGGTCTGTTAATGTAGATCGCAATCCCGTTACTACATATCAGGGATTTGTGGCTTCTAATACACAGGGACGTCGAAACCGGTGCTGGCTCAATGCCATGACAGAGTGCTTGTATGCATTGCATACGCCACTTTGGTACAGCAGATCTAAGGGGAAATCAGAACATATCTTTACCCATCTTATGATCTTTTTTTCTTCTCGGTCTACATGGGAAATGTGCGAGAAAGGATCTATCAAGACCATATTAACCAGCGGTCAAAACACGCTCCATGCTGCTATTCAGAAGAGAGCTCCTGGAAGCTTCGAATACGATGCCATGGCTTCTGCTGATGGGTATTTTGATGGAATCTTTGATCTGGAATCTCGACCACATTATCCTGTGTCACCTGCTATCACCAAAAGGTTGTTTCAGGTTGACCACAGACGTAAGCTGGTCTGTCCACAGAACTCTGAACATCGCACAATTGACACGGTCAGATGTAACAAGATCACTTTGACGGAGGCGACATTTGGCGACGAATTTTCTTACGCTCAGACCCCAGCCCTGCTTCAGCAATGGTGTTCTGATACCGGGCTTCGTCGAACATCGGCACGACATTGTAGACTCTGCAAGACCAATAAGTCACGGTCTGATTCGAACAATCCTGAATCTACGGCTTATGGTGAAAAGTCTCAAATATTATTTGATCCACCTCCGCCTCACCTACATATATCAATTGATGTTGGATGGTTATTGCAATCTCGCCGCGAAGAAGCATTCACAATGATGGCCGATTGTGACTTTCCATATGAATTGATCCTGCATGGTGTCACTTACTGGATACGTGCGCGTGGTTATTGGGGAGGCAATCACTTTTGGTGTAAAGTGGTACGAACTGTGGGCGGCGTAGCCGCTGTGTGGCTTGCAAATGATCAGGTTAATGCTGGTCTCGCGAGGTTGGTCTCTACGAAACTTGAGTCCATTGGAGGTCCTTCGCCTAATACATCCTGGGTCATGTATTCTCGGTCACCTACAGAGGAAGAATCATCTATAACCAAGGCTGCAGATGCAAAAATCAAAAAATCCTTGGGCAAAAAGCTTGTACTTAGTCAACCATTTTCGCAACCAGAGGTACTTGAAGAAACCAGAGAGATGAACTCTGAAGAAGAAGAAGAAAATGGTCTTTCCAAAGAAGACCTAGATCATGAATATGAAGACCAAGATGAAGCTCCTTTGGCCAAAAGAGGTGAGCGATTTGTCAATTTTAAATTTCCAAGTGCAGCTCTTCTTGATCTAATATTTTGTTTGCTTGTCTATCCTCATTGCTGCAGCACATACTACTAATGTCAAGCGGCAGATAGATTACATCTTTTCCTCTGATGGAGAAGACGCCAAAAAGCCTGATGAAAAGTCTGATGAAAAGCCTTTTCGAAAGCCTGGTCGAAAGCCTGCTCAAAAGCCCTTGAGGGAATCCGAAGTTGTAGTGGTTGCTGAAGAAAATATAGTAGAAGACAGCCTTTTGCAAAGTGTGGAGCAAGAAGGTATGTTCTCATGTTGCGCACGAAAATATATTCTTGACTGACATTTTTGTGCGCTTGTGCAGAACCAGCTTCGGTGGGTAATACAACATCAGCGAAGGTTCCTGTTCCCGTGGTATTCCGGCCAAATCGTAAAGTCAAACAGGAAGATGTATCAACGGATGCTGTTGCAGAACAGGTTTCAAAAAAAAGGAAAAAACCAAAAGGTTGGAAAGGTTGGGAAATTGTGGTAGAACCGGAGATGGAGTCCAAAGGTAATGCTATCCAGGAGGCTCTGGATGAACATGAGGAAGAACAAAATCCTCCACGGAGGTCAAAACGTGCAAAGAAGAAACCTTAGAATTATAATTTTTGTTTAGAATTTTTGTTTGTTGTTGGTTCTGCCGTGATGCGTGCCATTTGAATGAAAAACTTGGCATTTTCAAAGTAGAATGGATTGAAAGTTAGAGAGGCATTTCTGGCGATTTTCGCGTGAATGGCTGTGAAACATTGCTTGTAAAAATATACATTGCATGGACTTTTTTCTATTTTTACGATAATTTTTTTCCGCGGTTTTTCATTGTCATTTTACATCGGAATGAAAGAGATGGAAAAATAAAGATTCCCGCGGAAAGTTTGAGTTTTACAATGTTAATTTTTTACAGACTTTAAAGTGCGGAAATGATCCCTCGCAAAATTGAATGTTCGGGGATCTGTGAAATAAATTTCCAACCAGATTTTTACAGAGACTTTTTTTACGAACATATGAAAATTGCAAATGCTTGCAAAAATAAATAATGTGTCGAGAAAGATTGATTTTTCCGAACGACACGATTTCCAGACATTAATGATCGGAAATGGGTGTTCGGAAAAATCTACGCGCCCGTTTTAAATGGATACAAATGACAGGGCAGAATTGATTCAGAATTGATTCTAAAACTTGCAAGTTTGACTGGGGGATTTCCTATTTATGGATTGATCGCGCGTCTTTTGGATGGCGATCTCTCGCTTTGCCAGTTTCATATGATTGGTCCCCAAATATTTTCTGTGAATGTTAAATTATTCATTTCACAACATGCGAGCTTAGTCTCAAATATTTTCATGGTTTTGGATGATCCGAATTACATTGAATCAAGTGAGTGCACTATGACCTATAATACGAGCAAGTAGGTATATAAAACTTCACACTGATCAGGTACTTGGATCAATATGTTTTTCACTTAACGCGTAGATCAAATACATATCTATCAACGTCCTAGGTATTAATGATTAATGCCATCTACTATTCATCATGCCAGCTAGCTTAGCTTAGTTTCATTGGTTTATTACCAAAGATACTTATTTGTAAGTCAGAATACCAATGTTCAAGAAGAGACAGAGCATGAAGATCAAGATTGGAATATCAATGGAAGAAGACTGATTATTTACATATGAAAATGTATGCGACAGCTATAATAAAAATTGTTAAACCGCAGAAATATTTATAAGCAAAAAAACGATTAAAGATAACATTTGAATATCAATGGAGTAATAATCATTATTGACAAATGAAAAGGTATAGGAGAGCTAAAAACAGGTCAAACCGCATAATTATTTATAAGTAAAAAAAAGGAATAAAATTATAACGACAATTATTTACACTTAAACTGACTAAATCATGTTATAAGAATCCACGTAAATCAAACATAGTGTATAATCAAATGTTACGACGCTGGGATTTACCGCGATGGTCCATCTCCATCCATTCAGATCAAAACTTGTGTTTCGCTTCGATCACCGTGGGGTTGCCGTTATTGATGTAAGCATTAAGCGCCTCTGCATCAATTCTTATAACCCATCGACGGTATTTGGATACGGTCGAAGGAGCGTAAACATGAGTTTGGCCGTATACCCTGTTAAAAGCCGATTTGATCAAAAGGTTTTTGGGTTTCACGGTGAGTGCCACAAAAGCGCACAGTGACTTCATCGAAACAGGTCTCGGTTGGGTGGGCCATCCTTGCTCTAGATAGGGAAATAGCGTGACTACATTGGGTTCCGTGTTGTCAGTAGGTGCCGGGGGTTCATCATCAGCCGTAGATAGGTTAGAGTTAGAAGGGTTTGGGTTAGTCGGTATAATGTCCTCCACTTCTGGGAGGTCAGAGCTAGGATGATGACTGCCAATTCCATCGTGAATTCCTTCACCGTCCTCTTCGTCATCTGATGATATGTTGACTACAATGGCATGTGGGGTAGGGGTAGCCGGTGTGGCCGAAGGTGTGTGAAATCGTGAATAGGCTACTGGACTAATTACACTATGCAAATCCATCTTTTGGATAATGGTCATACTTCCTACCAATGCGATGTTGGATTCCATCTCCTTGCATTTTTCCGGTACAATTCCAGGAAATAATATGAGGATTCGTCGATAGTGCGGGTTATACTCCTCCACTATCAAAGTTTGCATCTTCACCTGAATTAGCAAGGGGGGGCAAGCACGATTCGGTAAGACAATCAGTCAACAACAGCAAACATTAAAGATGTAACAGGAACTGAACATACCCAGCCTTTTTCCTCTGGAATCCATACTCGAAGGTCTCCATTCCAGGTTGAACCCAGTTTATCTCGAACAAGTTCCATTAGTGTCTCGGACTGATTGAGCTTTAAGAAAGGCCATCGCGGTGCGTAGACTCGGAACGTTTCACACGGCAAGGGTTCACCCGCCTGATTTATATCGGTCAACCTCAGCTTATATGTGAGTAGGGGAGAATACCGAAATTAATCACCTCTAAACCTGACCAAACCACAAACGTAGTGGTTTTGCTGGCGACTGAGACATGGTCTTTGTCTTCTCGTTCCTCGGCTTGTTGCTGAATGGTGGTCCTTCGGAAGCGTGCTACCTGCGCGGCTGAGAGAGGGGTGGAGAAGGCATGGGACGCTTGTGTAAGAGTAGGAGGAGGAGGTTGAGATTGAGTGAGACCTTGGGTCATGAGGGGTTCATGATCGACATCTTCATCTAGCCGAACGTCCTGAACTTCGGGACGGTTGCCTGTTTGCCGAGGCACAGAAATTGGATGTTTGGCCTTAGGATTTGCTGAATGTTTGGAACAACGTTGGTTAGGCGGTTTAAGCTGCTCGCAACACTAAAAAAATATCATTTGGGTCACTTCAGGTTCTGGCCGAGTTAAAATAATGCATACTGACATTACGGCATGTCTTGATGGTGCAGCTCTCATTTTTACGGGCTGTGTGTCCAACACCAAATTGACCTTTGTATCCAACGCATTGTTGATGGATTGGCAGTGTTTTCTTCTTCTTAAGTTGAGTAGTTGGTTGAGTAGATCTCGGATCTTCACTGGGGTTGCCGTCCATAAGTTGAGCTACTTGCATGGCTAGATCTAGGTTACCTCGGTAAAACCGGTTTTGCAGCCGCGAGTTATGTTGAAGGATTGCTTTTGTGGCGTGGGCAAGGCTATATGATCGATAATATCTTCCTTTGCGGCACTGTGCAAAGTAAGGTGGTGTGGTTAAATTATGCGGTATAAAATTGCATATCTTCATCACGTACAGATATGCCGATTAGTGGCTCGTGTGGTTGAGCAACGGGTTTGTAGTACGTCGTCGAATGAGGATTTTGGCAAGACGGGCAAAGCAGGCCGCTGCGATTTGAGCCTTCCGGTAAAGGTAATGGTAAGGAGGGGTTTACGGAATTGATAGGAAATTCAGCGTATAATCTGTTTGCTGGCATGTTTACAAATGTTACTTACTTATAACATGATGTGGCCTTTATACCACTTTATTATATCATCATTTGGGATGGTCACTCACACACACGCTTCAGGTTATCTGGCTCGTCGGATTACCGCTTATTTCTCAGTAATGTTCATATGACATGGACCTCACGGCGTGTGATAAATAAGTTTAAACAATTAGTATTTATGGCGAAGCACGATTGAAAGAGCGAAGATGGGCGGTGATCAGATGCATCATGTGTGAGGCTTGTGTCCTTTGCGCGGCGGTTAAGCCTGTAACCTGGATTTTTCATTCATTATTCGATCATGTTAATCAGTGAAGATTACTAAGTATTGGGTGTGTTTCCTCGCTGAAGGTTGGTAACGATTACTTGGTTTGGGTGTGTTTCGGCGCGGTGGGATACATCCGATGCACAGACGGGTACTATTTGTAATGACTTTCCGCAAACGGGCAGTCCGCAACTGATTGGGGCATCTGTCAGGCTGCGTCGCAGGCTGGGAACTTGAGAGCCGCTCTCATGAGAGCGCCGCTCGCAACTCCCGCAACCCTTTGAATGCTCTCCCTATTTGTATCTTTCTACTGATTGCTTTTCTGTTTTTTTCTCTTTTTGTTTGATTGTATCCCCTCCAATTCCTTTTGTTCCTGATCCATTTTGATGATATGTGACTTTTCATCAATTGCATTTACCTTTGACTGTTCAATCGACCTTCTCCACTTTGACTTTTGAATTGACTACTTCTCCAATGGTCCCCTGCACGGATTCACAAAGGATTCACATCCGATTATGGTCCCACAAGCGATGTATCCGATGATTCCTGGATTACCAATATGACTTGCATTCCTGCCTTACATCAACCTCTTCCTTTAAATATTCTTTACTCGGCCATACATGATGTTGAACAATGCCTTTTTCGTCGCATTATACAACACAGCGCAATACCCACCCTTCATCAATTGGTCAGACCACAAGGTGGATGATTCAAGACAACAGCTCTTGCTTGTCCTCTTCCATGACATTATCACATGATGCCATGTTCTTGCATCATTCCCATCCGTTTTCAGTGCAAGATAAGCAGACTTTTGGTAATTAGACCATGACTCAATTTCTTTTGTGCTTTTTGCATTGCCTGCATGCCTTATGATTAGTTTGTGTTTGCCCAATATTGGACACATTAACAGCCAAGCGTATAAAGGCTCATGTTTTTTGGGAATGAGTCATACCAACCAACACCTCTTCAAACTATCTCTCATCAACTCCCTTAAACTTATTTTGTGAATTGCTTTGAACCAAACTTCCACAAAACCTTTGCCGCCTTGCTTTCTCTTACCTTGTGCCTACACACCAATTCAATCAGGATAATCTTTGAATCCGAGTGCTCACTCAGTTCACCCATCACCCGGCAACCCCCATCTGCTCCAAGTACACCTGCTTTGCACTTCATGCGCACAGAGCCCTTTTTGTAAGAAATGGTGTTCACAAATGGTTCAAATAATAAGATCAAGGCTAGATCGCTAAACATCTTGGATCCAATGGACACTGATGGATGTCTATGAAGTTCTTTTTCATCCCCTCTCATATACATTTGTCTTGCCTATTTCTTAATATATATCAAATTTTTCTTTTTTACTCTTGCTTAAGTTGGCCACCAATTCAACTTCTTCCTATCCTTTGAGAGATTCTCACAGTTCAATTGTCTGCAAAGGTATTAATGCTAATAATCCATACAAATATCAAATTAAGCTTTCAGCTACGCGAACAAATCAAGTTCGCTGGAGACTGGTGTTTATGTCCTAAGATCCCAGATGGTAGCACCATGGTTAGCATTATTGAGTTAAGGGTCAAGGTGATAAGAAAATGTCAAGCTTTTGTACATCCATTCAAGGAACCATGACAAAATCCTAATAGGCATCTAAATGGAATTCACATAGCCTGTAATAGGGGGGCGGCACTCGCTAGAAATCACAAATTGAGGTCGTAAGTTGAGTTCTATCTACACAGCACCAGGCAAAATTGCTAAACTTTGCCTTTTGGCTTAGACTTTTGATAACTGGTCTAAAAGACTTTAATTGGGTGGAATTAGCTTCACATGTTTCTACCAGTACAGAGAACGTGAATTGTTTGTGGCTAAGCAGTATGGACACAGAAGAATTGGACAAGGTCCTTAAGTTCTTCAAGGATATTAAGGCGGGTGTCCAGTGTTTCCCAAATCTGTTCCACTTAGTTAGCACAATTGGAATTTAAAGTAATGTGAGTTAAGATCAAGTTGGTTGTGGTCTGTTGGTACATTGAAAACTCTGGGGTAGCATTGCCATTTTCCTGTCTTATGTTGCAGTTACTATTCTAAGAGCTATGCATTCCAAGGGACATACAAACTGTTGCGGGCTTGCCCGCCTATTCTCTAGTAAGGAGAAAAAATTGAAGCTGTGATATTTGGTTTTGATTTGGCTATTGACAATCTATGGACGAAAGACTGAAGTGAGTATGAGGCAGGGATAACTTCAGTATCGCGATCTGATCACAATCTTATACTCAAAGTCGACTCGAACTCACGATGGCTGATGGATGACAACGTCGCTTCTGGTTTCGTACAACAAATATATATATATTCCAAGGCAAGATACGAAAAAGGACATGTTCAAATGTCACCCAGGGTCTGTTTCGTGATTCAAGTACCTGACCCATCTCTTCACTACATATTGCGCCCATCAAGCCCACTTGTGATGCTCTACCTTGTATATGAAATACAAAGTCTGGTCTTAGACGATTGAAACCCGTCCTGGTCTGGTCTTGGTAAATGAGTTTTTAAAATGGAAAGTAAGATGATAATAATTTCGATAAAGAAAAGGAGACAGAGAACAGAAACAAAACAAACTATATAGAAAAAGAGAAACTAAATCAGGCACAACAGAAACCGTAACAGAAGATGACATCATCCCATAACAAAGATAAAACTACTATAAAACTAAAATAAAATGTCTAACATTAAGATCTAACATGGTTCCTTATACATAAAAGAAGGTCCCTTATCCGTGTCCTAACAACAGAAAACGTCCAAACACGTTTATGACAAAATATGATCTACCATATACTCAAAACTCTAATAAATCCTCGAACGCGCCTCCCAAACAGAATCCGACGGACCCACACCACAAACAGGCGACAGAACATGAAATTTCTTCAACCACGGATCTAAAGCAGTCGATATCTCCGTCAAAGGCGTCCAAACGTCATCTAAACCAGAAGTATCCCCTCCACGTAAAAGATATTCATGAATACCCCGATCCGTGAGCCTATAATCAATGATAAAAGACGTGATCCCTGCATCTTGGTCTTCTAAAACATCGAAGGTCTCAACCACCGGCAGAGACTCCCCAAAAAACGGAGACAACAATGAAACGTTAAAGACTGGATGTAACCGTCGAAGAGATAAAGGTAAAATTAACTCAGCAGCATTCTTTCCCACCATTCTTTTGACTTGAAACGGTCCGATCCGCCGAACATCCAGCTTGTTTGAAGGTCTCAAGGTACGCAAATTCCGTCGTGAAAGCCAAACAAGATCCCCGGGAGCATACACCACAGGTACTTGTCGTGTTCCATTGTAAAACTTTGCCTGAGATGCTTTAGCCCGTTCAAAATTTGTTTTCAAAGCATGATGGATTTCCTGCAATTGTTCAACAAAGTTGTCAGCTTGTGGCACCCCAGATGTCGCAATCAAAGAATTAAAACGCGGGTGACAACCCGTATACGCAAAGAACGGCGAGAATCCAGTTGAGGAAGACGGAGAGTTATTGTAAGAGAACTCGGCCACAGGTAACCACCAAACCCAGTCTGACTGATCATCTGACACGAAATGACGGAGAAAATCCTCTACCAAAGCATTAATACGCTCGACCTGCCCATCCGTCTGCGGGTGAAAAGCTGTCGAGGGAGCTGGGGAAACATTCAATAACTTCAGTACAGCCGTCCAAAAACGAGAAACGAAAGTTGTACCGCGGTCTGATACAATGACATCAGGCAACCCATGATGCTTAAAGACATGAGTGATGAAGGTATCTGCCAACTGCTCAGCATTCCACGATTCCTTAGCCGGAATAAAATGAGCGCCTTTCCCTAGGTGATCCACAACCACCATTATCGAATCGAAACCTCGCAACAACGGCAACTTAACAATAAAATCGACGCCGATCGTAGACCATGGTCGTTCCGGGACAGGTAAAGGAACTAATTCACCCTGGGGTGGTCTTTGATCCACTTTGACTCGTTGACAACTAATGCAAGATTTCAAAAAGATCAGCAAATCATCCCGAATGTTAGGCCAACTAAAAGTCCTAGTCAACAAGTCCAGAGTCTTCATACTGCCCCAATGACCCGCCGCCGGAGACTCATGCATTTGCCGCATGATAACCACCCAAGCCGCCAAAGGAACGTAGAGCCTATCGCGCCACCACCACAAATTACATTGATAGGTGAGTTGTTTTGGTCGACGTCCTTGCAGCAATGGATCCGTCGAGTACAAGCCATGGAACCAAGATTGCGTTTCCAAAGAAGCAGGCAAGAAATAGGATGGATCTGATTGACCCATTATCAAATCTTTCCGCAAGGTGACCACTTGGACCGACATATTCTTGACATCTCGTAACCCTAACAAAACAACCTTATTGGAGGATAATTTCCCTTCAGTTAAGTCAGAACGTCGAGAAGCAGGATCAGCAGGATTCATCCGTCCGGGAGTATGCAGAATTTCGAATTGAAACTGCCCAAGAAAGGATGACCATCTAGCTTGTCGTGGCGTCAAATCTTGCGCTGTCATGAAATAACGTAAGTTAGCATGATCAGACAACACCGCAACAGCTTCCGTAGATCCTAACAACCAAGCTCGCCATTCCTGAAAACAGGCAATAATTGCGCCCAACTCCTGGTCGTGGACCTGCCAATTCCGTTCCGATGGGGTCAACTTCTTCGAATAATAGGCCACTGGCCTTAATTCACCAGTATCAGAATATTGGGAAAGTATTCCTGAAAAAGCAAATCCCGACGAATCAACTTGTACCACTCTCTTCTTAGAAAAATCGAAATGTAATAAGAAGGGAGACTCAGCAAAAAGTCGGCGAAGTAAATCAAACGCTGCCTTAACACTTCCACGCCGTAATCCATTCTTCACATCCGCCGCAGCCACCGTAAGATCAGTAAGCGGAGCAACAATTTGAGAGAAGGCCGGTATGAATTGTCTATAGAAATTTGAAAACCCTAAAAACCGACGCAAATCCGCTAGATCAGCAGGATAAGGCCACTCGGCCAAAGTATTGAGCTTCTTTGGATCCATCCGTAGACCATCTGTTGAGATAACAAAACCCAAGAAAACAACCTCAGTAACGAAAAATTCACACTTCCCAGGAGAAGCTGTCAAATGGTGTTCTGATAACTTAGCTAGAATTTGTTCAATGTGTTTTGCATGTTCTTCCTCAGATTTCGAAAAGATTAAAATATCGTCAATAAAAACAAAGCATGAAATGTCCAAAAATTCTCTCAATACCCATTGAATGAATCGCTGAAAAGTAGCTGGGGCATTAGCTAATCCAAATGGCATAACTGTGAATTCAAAAAGTCCCCAAGGAGTCCTAAAGGCCGTTTTCCACTCATCACCATCTTTAATTCTGATCAAATTAAAGGCAGACTTAAGATCAATTTTTGAAAAGACAGTACAACCTTTCAATTGGTTCAGCAACCAAGACATTACCGGTATCGGGTAACTGTCTCGTTTAGTAATTTTGTTAAGTCCCCAATAATCAACACAAGGTCAATTCTTCTTACCAGGTACTTTAACAAAAAAAATCGGGGCTGCTGCTGGTGAAGAAGACGGTCTTGTGAAACCCTTACCCAACATCTCGTCAAGGTACTCGCGCAACTCTCGCTGCTCAGACTGGGCAAGATTGTACAATCCCCCAAAAGGTGGATCACAATCGGGCTTTAGATCTATTGCACAGTCAAATGCTCGATGGGGAGGAAGTACAAATTCCTGTGGAAAGAAAACATGTGAGTATTTAAAACAACTTTTCGGTAGATTCAAAGGAAGAGACTTGTCAGAAGTGGTTAAAGAAGATGAAGGAGTTTCGATGGAATTTTGATTCTTTGAATATATTTGTGGAGACGGTGAGGAATTTTCTGTCGCTGTGATGGAAGAAATTGGAAAAGAAGGTTGTTCAACAGATTCCAACTCACAAGAAACTACAGATACATTCAAATCCGTCATCGCTGCTACAACCATTCCATTGATAGCAAGATAGACACCATTCTTATGACAGACAGCAGCCGCACCAACACTCTTCTTCCATGGTAGGCCTAAAATCACATCTTGACCATGTATCGACGTTACTCCTAATTTTGCTGGTAACTCAATTGATGATGAAGTACTTGATGTTGCTGTTAAAACTCCCACCCACTGCCTATCTATCACTCCTCCTGCTCCCGCTGAACCATCAAAGCCAAAACACAGCATCGGATCACAAGAAATAGTTGAGATTTTGTGCTTTCTGACTAATTCTTGACTGATTAAATTAGCCATCGCACCTGTATCGATCAAAGCAAAAACGACTACTGGAGAACCTTCATTGGACAAAGTAAATGGAACAATGAATTTCCCATTAGCAGTTTGACAGGTATCAATCCTGATTGAACTAATATCAATATGTACCTCTTGTTCTTCAACATTCGGATAAATGATTTCATTCATACTTGAAAAATAATGATCAACAAATTCGTTTGTTGCAAGTGATTGTTCTTCCGAAGTGTTAACAAAAGCAATTGAATTGATATTGAATTCTTCAGTCGAACTTTCTATAACTTCTTCTCGTTGATCTTCAAAGTTGACTTGTGAAACCGACACTGTAAACATCATTCAACTTCCCCAATTTGGCAGAGGAAAATGATTAATAGTACAGTTTTTCATAAAAGAATCTAATACTGCACACCTGGGCCATTTCACCCACACTACATATGTGCAGCAAGCTAAGTCAATAGTTGTCTATCATGTACATACAGGTCTGCTCAGTTTTTTGCCCATCAGAATAAATAAATCACATGTTATACCACATGTAACTTTTTCGACTTTGAAATTCTTTTCCCAAAAATTCACTACATATAATTCTGTAGCTGCTCAGGCAATATTGTTGAAGCTATGTCTTAGTAACAGAAAGTGTGTTACATGCAGTTGAGTTGATGAGATCACACCAAAACATTGAGTCAGTGTATGTAGTCAATCTTTTGGAAGCTTTTTTCAATCTGAAAGAAGTTACAGCATGTATTACATATGAATAACTTGTCCTGATGAGCAGATAACTGAGCAGAACTGTATGTACATGATAACCACATATTCACTGAGCCTGCTACACATATGTAGTGTGGGTGTTATGGCTCAGGTGTGGAGTGATAGACCATTTTATGACAAATCATACTCCCAATCATTTTTCCCTGCCCACTTGGGGAACCCGAATAATGTCTGCAGTGCGACTTGATGTTCAAGAATTGTAATTTTTCCTGCAAGGTTTTGTTTTGATTTGGACAAACTCCTTTTGCATGAGTTCCTTGTAAATCATAGTTCTTCAAACATCTTGCACATAATTTACGTTCTTGACAAGCCTTCATAATCTGAAAAAATATTGAAGGTTTCTTCTTTGACGAATTCAAATCGATGGCATCAATATCCATTGGCACTGCTTGATCTTGCCGATGAACTTGAACTTGAGTTGGTCGGAACTGGTGAATATGCTGAGAATCCGGTTTATGAACTTTCTTGATGTACGATGAATGATTTGAAGGCAATTCTGAAAGTTCTTGAACAATTTCCGCTGCTTGTATTGCTAAATTCATTTTTTCTTGAAGAATCTTCGTTCTAGTCCAACCAGGTAACCTACACGCTTCAGCCAATATGTCCGGATCCAAACCTTTGACATATCTCAAAATTGCGTCTTCTGGCGAAATGCTGACATGAATAACTAACGACCTGAATCTTGAATTATAATCAACAATCGAATGAGCTCCTTGTCGACAATTATCCAAATTCTTTCTATTTGTTCGATCTTCATTCTTGTCGGCAAATATGACCTTCATTTCTTGCAAAAATAACGAGAATGACGTCAAAGGTAACAATCTATACTCCAAAGCTTTTAAATCATCAAAGCCATCAAATACTCCTGACTCAGCTGCATTCTGTTCCAACAAAGAATTAAACCAAAAACTTGCTGTAGACCTCGGTTCAAACAAAGTTGAAAGCCAATTGATTTTAAACCTATCGTCCTTCGTAGAGAAATAAGCTTCATTTTCCCTCATTTCCTGATAAAAATCTTGAAAGAAAGATTTCAAATGCGATGAAGTACCACTGAAACGTATATTATTTCTGAAACGAGGAATTTGAACAGCTTGTGAAGCGTTTGAATGAGAACTTGAAGGCTGAAAAGGGGCTTGAAACGAAGGATGTTGAGGAACATTTGCAAACTGAGGTATTGGTGTATGTTGACGAGGTTCATACTGAGGTTGAGGATTATACATTGGAATCTGAGTATTAATTGGAGGTGGAACAAATTGAGGATTGTGATTAAAATTGTGAAAAGCATCAGCTTGAGGAAACCGAGGTTGAGAGAAGGAAGGTTGCGCAGGTTGAGGAAAATGAGGTTGAGTATGAACTCGAGGAGGTTGATTAAAATGAGAGAATTCAGGATTTGGTTGAGAATACTGAGGAGGAGCAGAAAATAACGGCGGAACAGAAGTCTGCAACGGAGGTTGAAAAGAAGGATGAAATTGAGGAGGAGGTTGATTAAAATTAGGAGGATGAACGAAAGGAGGAGCTTGTTGATGCGGAGGTAAATCTCTTTGAATATTCAAAACATTAAGGGTACACAAACATTACAACCCATTTGAAAAACCCATTTGAGAAAAAATAGAAAAACCCATTCAAAAAAATATTTTTTTGAACAGAAAATTCCAGAGGGACCCAATTTATTTTTCTGTTCAAAAAAATAATTTTTTAAATGGGTTTTTCTATTTTTTCTCAAATGGGTTTTTCAAATGGTTTGTAATGTTTGTGTACCCCTATTAACTCCTTGAGTTAAATCTTCCACTGAAACTTGAGGAATACTTTGAGTTTCGTTTTGACTTCTCAAAGAATTCATTTGGGCATTTGACAACTGAATCTGTAATTGATGAACTTGTTCTTGTAGCAATCGAACTTCCGAAGGTGTTGGCACTCGAGGGGGATCCGGCCGTACACTCTCCATATCAAACAAAGATGAAATATCAGTATTACCCGTTCTTGGATTCCAGGGATCCATATCAATCTTCTTCTTCTGACTCTGAATTTACTGAAGTATCTCTTGAAAATTCTTCTCGACGATGTCTCAAAAGATGAATAGATTCGATAAATTCAATACACAACAAGTTATCTCCTATGAAAGAAGAATTGTAACTACTACCTGTAAATGGATTTTCTTCTGAATAATCAAAATAAGGTAATTCTTGAAAATGAAATAAAAGTTCTTCTGAAGAGATAGAAATAGGATGAATATAAATTTGATAATAAGCTTGAATAAAAGAAATATTACTAAACATAAAACGATAAATTATAAGAAAGAGATTTATTTTATTTTATTAGTTTTTATTAAGAGAAAAAAAATATTAAGAATTTAAAGGAAGAAGAAAAAAAAATTTAAATTCTGAGTTTTAAAGATCGAAATTAAAATGTGATGCTCTACCTTGTATATGAAATACAAAGTCTGGTCTTAGACGATTGAAACCCGTCCTGGTCTGGTCTTGGTAAATGAGTTTTTAAAATGGAAAGTAAGATGATAATAATTTCGATAAAGAAAAGGAGACAGAGAACAGAAACAAAACAAACTATATAGAAAAAGAGAAACTAAATCAGGCACAACAGAAACCGTAACAGAAGATGACATCATCCCATAACAAAGATAAAACTACTATAAAACTAAAATAAAACGTCTAACATTAAGATCTAACATGGTTCCTTATACATAAAAGAAGGTCCCTTATCCGTGTCCTAACAACAGAAAACGTCCGAACACGTTTATGACACCACTCGCCAAAATCATACGAGGGCCAAGAGAAAGCAATTCAACCTGAGTCCTATTCCTTGAACTTGAAGCGGACGCCGCGCTAGAGCGAATTTGAGTCTATCTTTGTCCAGGTAAACTTTGAACGCAGGGCACACCGTGCGTTTCTGTGTATAGAAAACATATCTGACGCATCCTTACCCCTACGACTCACAAAATCTCCGAAGTCCATGAGATGCAATCAATCTCAAGGCAGGTGTTTCAGCAAGTCAAAGAGCTCACATTGATCACCGAATGAAGTGATAATTGATCTAAACGGACCCAATCCCTCATGATCTCGCCGGTATTGTCAAAATGAGCACTCGGAAAATGTCTATAAATCACCCTCAACCAATAAAGAGCAGAGTATCAAACAATGCGGAAATATGAGCACTCTTCTTCCTGTCTCATTGGTACGCCGCGAGCTCTAACTTAACACAAGTCCGAAAACTGACGCCTACTGACGCACTTGAGCTAACTGTAAGGATCTGGAATGTATGTACCCACCATACCTTCTCGAACGTGTAACACATTAGTAGAAATTACTAAAGATATAAAGTGGACTTTCCTTTTTACCTCTTTGTTGGTTTTGCTCACCTTTGAATAATTGCAGGTTAGTTGCAGCTTTTCATGTGTTTTCTGTTGGCTTGTGGTATTGTGCTTTCTCTATTCCACATCGAGGGGGCGGGTACGCTAGCAATACGCTTATTTTGAAGCAGCATATGATTCAGCAATGGACTGTGTTACGTCTCATACTCTTCCTGATGAAGGACATCATTCCTTTTTAATTTGTCATCAATTATACACAAAGATAAAAGATCATACATTCTGGGGTTCGGCTTGAACGCGACTTGTTTGATTGAGGCCTTAGTATCAAGACAGATCTGATGGAATTGAATGACAAGCCTTAGTAGCTTCCCAAAGTTTTTCAAACATTTCATGGTTCTCGCCTAGAGCATAAGTAAAGGTTCGACGAGCATAAAAGCTCTTTTCAGGTATAGGTTTTTGTAGTATTTCTTGTTCTAGATTCTCGATTATATCATCAAGTAGATGTGCTTGTCCTGTTGCAACTCCTGGGAAACCTGTATGTTCGATATGTACCTTTTAGAATGGAGGGAAAGGTATATAAGTATAAGAGCGGATCTAGTTCCATCAAGGATGAAGTAGTAGAGGAATGACAAACAATATGAACATGAAATTGGTAGTAACTTGGCTGATAGTGTACAAACAACCTTAGTTCTTCTTTTGGAACTCCATAACGTGCTTGAACTGCTCGGGTACCATCTATAGCGATGGCTTTCAGAAGTGAGAGATGGATAGGTGTTATATCTCGTAAGGATCTAATTGAAGGGTCTTGAACAATTGCAAGTACATAGAGAGATGATAAGCTTTGTTGGTCCCATTTACTGTTTAAAATCAAAACACACGTTAGAAGATCGGATCACTTGGATTGAAGGATTTAGGAAGATTTTCATACGTACAGGTCAGGTATGATCATGAAAGCTTTGTTGGGGGAAAGGTCTTCGTAAATAATCTTTTCTGTCTCAGTTACATGAGAAAGTATATTTCGTAACCTGTGAGATCAAATAAAAACCATCAACAATCTAAAGGACTTGATTTGATCTTTGATCAGATTTTGTAATGCGATATCAAAAACCAAAAAAGACACAAACCAAGTCAATCGTGAATGAGGTATTTGATCTATATAAGTCTTGACAACTTTTTCATAAACGTTTGGTGTTTCCTTAATCATCTTCATACCTTGCTTAGAATACTTTCGGATATGCTATCAAATTTCAAAGAACGTCTCGTTTCAAAACATGATCATCACACATCTCAACTTATAATAAATTCACTAACTGTTTCAGTAGCAGGTGATATGATGGTCATCTTGTAATCCGCATTTATACCTTTGTTTGTGACCCATCCCATAAGCCATTGATAAACATCATTTGAGCCTAAGCTTTTGACTTTAGTGATAGCTTGAACTAGCTCGGAGGCTGATGTGTTTCCCGTTAATGGGGTTTTGGTTATCAAGATGATCGCTGGGATTGATTTGCCATCAGATTCTTCGATTGTACCTAATAAGTTTATCGAATGTCGTGTTAAATCTAGTATTGTTGAAGATCAACAAGAAATAAATGATCAGAAAATGATGTAATTGTCTGCAAGTTTATGGTATCACTTACCGACCTTCGTTTAAGACCTTTTCATATCTGAAGCTCTTGAGTAGTTCCTCAGCACCAGCAGACGACATGGTCAACGAGGAGAGGTGATCTGGCGATTTCACATAAGCACACATGTGACCATGTCATGACTGCATGCGGCCGGGACCCGACCACTTCGGCCTGGCCTGAGGCGGGTCGGATGTCAGGTGCTCTCTATAGCTTCTCAGTCTGCATTTTTGCAACCTGATGCATTTCTGCTTTCTGGTTGAATAGGTTTGATTCTCTGCTCTCTGAATTTTTCTTGGATAATGTTTGCATGAAATACAAAAGTAAAATCTTGCCTGAAATTGATGACTATATTGACACTGTGCAGATGTAGTATTTTTCCACCATGCAAAATGATTAAAATTAATGTCAAAATGATTAAAAATGCTGTGTTAATGCATAAAAATGCACTATTAATGCACCATTCATGTGGAAAAATGCAGCATCAATGCAGTAAAATGCAGTGTTAATGCACACACAAAATGAATTCAGAATTCTACCTTTTTCAATTTTGTTTGTCCTTCAGGTCAATCATTTTTCACTTGGGAAAAATACTACATCTGCCCAGTGTGATGAAGAATTCGTCTCTTTCCTTTATCTTTCAATTCATAAAAAATGTTTAGATTTTCATCAAACTCAAAAAAATGCAAGCTAATTGAGCGACGCAAGAAATGAGAGAGTCAAAGGGCCTGGAATGCGAGTCTGGGTTTCTGAAAAGAAAGGATGACATTTCGTACTTACAATTCGTATGTTGTATATATGTATCAGTTCCATTCATTGGGTCCAAGCAAGCTCTGAACACGCGGCGCAAAATCCTGCCGCTCTTTGCAGAACTTGCAGCGCAATTTTGCCTCCAAGACTGGAGAAAAATCTCACTACCTTGCTAAAGCAAATGCGTTTCAACACTACTCTCGTATGTTGATAACCTGATAATGATTTTGTGAGAATGCTTTTCCATTTGATCCCCGTTCTCATGTTACGTAGAGTATTGAGTAAATCAAGTTATACAACTTGTACCACTGCGGCACTTCAAACACTACCACTTGTTTTTGAGGCAGGTGATATGTCTTTGAATTCTTCGACGCAAACCCTTTTGAACGACATAAAAAGCTTGCCATATCTTGGTCCCTGCATCTAACGTTCATTTCAATTCTTTCACATCATTGTTAAAGTAATTCTAAAACTTGATACCAGCTCTTAGACTAGCTTCCAAGATCTCAAACCATCGATGAAAGGCTCCATAAATCAAATCCTTCTTACTTGTACCCTAATTATGGTGCAATTTTGGTACTCTTTTACACCCATTTCTGCTATGAACGAGTTTGATTTGGGTGAAGCAGAAGCCTTGCGCGGTATAGGTGAGTGTCCACCTACTCGTACCCGGAATTTCTGAAACTCATGAAACAAAAGCTTGTTTCTCACCCGGCCATTTCCTTCAATCAAGATTATCATAAATCTTGGTATGGAGATCTTGATTTGATCAAAACAAGCAAAAGAGACCACTGTGGAACATCTTCACAGAGAAAATGTGAGCCGCTGCTCACTGCTGACCTTCTTTGCATGTCCAGTTCCAAAAATTGATATATACCACCGGGATCAACCAAACTAGGTGCAAGAGACCACCTTCAGTCATATCTAGGGAGGTCTCTGGAGGATAGGAAGAAAGATTGCCCCTTCTTCACTTGTCCAACTTCTCTGCCTGATGGTATGTCACAATTCTCAAGAGACACATGGACATTAGACAAAAACTGATAAACCCTGACCACAGACACGCCTGGAATAGAATCCCTTAAGCTGATGAACAGTATGTTGCAGTCAGAAAAAGAAAATTGGCCTGAATACATCCGGCAGATATTCAAGACCAGAGCATCATACAATGTCAAAAATTTCTGGGGATTTATCTTTGTACTTTCAGATTTTATGCCAACACCGGTTCTTCAGAAGGCATTTTTTGAGGTTTTAAAGGGGCAAAAAATATTTCCAGAAGCGATAGGACATGGAGCTCTTACCAGGTACCAAATTGTGCAAAAGGTATTACTCAGATATGCAGGAAAGATGAAAGAGCATGTTGGCTTGATTAAACAAAAAGAGTATGTCAAGCTAAGAGGACAAAATTCACATTGCCATCAGTGTTCTACTCGTGTTTTGATTCTAATGATTACCACAGGAGGCCTGAAGAAGTGATAGACATCTTCACAAGAGAAGAGCAGGAAAATCTGGGAGAATACAGAATCCAGCTGGAGGAAAAGTGGTCTGCCAAAGATGAAGTGGAGGTTTATAGAAACTGGGCTTCACGTGAGTTATCAGCTTTACATTTTCAAGAATTGTGAAGCTTATATACATTTTATCTCATCAAAAGACATGACAGTGTACTCAAAAGTGCAAGGTTCCCTCAAGGGAGTTCTTGAGACCCAAGCAATTCAGATCAGCTTGTTAAAACCAGTATGGTTGAATCACTTGGGTGCTTTTGCATTCCCAGACGGAATGAGACAAGGTGTTGGGGATGCACTCAGTCAAGATTTTCAACAGCTTACAGATAAATTGGTCGATTCTATTCATGCGTTGGACTATGTGTGGGTCAGAAATCCAAATAGACTCAGATCACTCAGGCTGATAGGCTGATTGGAACTTCATACTTGTGCCTCAAGTTCAATATATGATTTTTGTGCCTATCAGAATGCATTTAGCTATGGTATCCATAATCTGTGCAATAACTATCCACATCCCAAAATAAAACAAATTATAGTCTTCTGGGTAAAATGTAAGTGATTTCCCAGGTTTGTGAAATTGTATGATATCTGAATTCATATTCTTATCCGGACATGTCCATATATAGATATACAGTTCTATCTCAACTTGAAATCAAGTCAAGATACGTGGAACTTGAAGTGGTACCGCCTTATGGAGGAATTGATTGTGAAAGATACAGTGGGGAATCACTTGGAATCTGCCATGCAACAATTTCTAAACAATCCACCGCCTTTGAACTCCCAAAAGAATTTGATAGTCACATTCCTAGAATTTGTCTTGGAAACAACAGAATCTGGAAGTCTCAGAAAATCTGTAGAAAAAGTGCTGCACCAAAAATTGCACTGTTAGCTTTGATTTCAAACTCATTGCTTAGGCGGATATCAAAAAAGGATTACAATCAGTCTACCGCTGTGGGTATGCATCACAGCTTGCAAACAAGAATTGTATTTAGTGCGAGTCCCGCATTTCATTATTGATGGAAATATTTGTCCCAATTCACAAAAATTGGCTTGATGTTCATTGAACTCCAAAACACGACCTGAAATGACTCCTCATCTTGCTCATGGAACGCAAAGAGTTAAGAAAATAAGAGAGTTCTGTGTCATTGTTAGATATGTATCACAGAGATCTCGTCTGTTGCTTCCTGCCGCGCAAGGTCTGAGCCTGTCTGAGCCTCAGCCATGGATCTTGCAGCAATCAGCCACGGTCCGCCGGCCTCGACAGACTCCGAAGAGAGCTCGAATTTCGAAAGCTACCACCGGCTATTTGAATAAGACCGAGGCCGGTAATCAGCAGCTCCTTTTCAGCACCGATTGATAAAATGAAGTTTGAGATGTGCAGACGTCATCGATCACTGTCTTCCATCTCACTCTTGTTGACCTTCCTCACCATTTCTTCAAATCCTTCTCAACTTCATAAAGATTTCAAAGATATCTCCCAGAAAATCATAATAATCTATCAATATGCAGTCTGTGAAAGCTGTCGGTGCCGCTATTGGATCGAAGGTGGGTAAGGCCGCTATCACCATGAAACATGACGACGATGTAGTGATCTGCTCAGCAGGTATGAAGATTCAAACTGCAATCTCTCTCTATCTCTTGATCGCAATTCTGAACTCTCACTATCGGTAACTCTCTTTTGACCCTGTTATGGACCGCTTTTATGATAGTGAGGACTCCAATCAGTAAGTTGACCTTCCTATCTCGATCGATAGTCTGAAACCCCTACTTATTCATCTCTTCTATTTTGGGTTCGTCACCTAAGCTCGAGCCAAGAAAGGTGGCTTCAAGGACAGCTGTCCCGAAGACCTCTTGAGCGCGGTATTGTCCGCTGTAGCCGAACGTGCGCGTCTACCTGACAAAGCATTAGTCGAAGACATTGCGGTCGGAAATGTTTTGGCCGCCGGTGGAGCAGCCACAGTGTCTAGAATGGCTTGCTTACATGCTGGTTATCCAGTAAGCTCTTTGGCATCTTTCCACTCTTCGCTGCTTCAACTAGGTTCTTTTTGCCAAAGTCTTGCTATTGCGCCTTCTTAGAGCTCTACCGCCTTGAACACAGTTAACCGACAATGCTCCAGTGGATTGGCTAGTATTACACAAATTGCCAACGAAATCACAACCGGTCAAATTGACATGGGCATCGCTGCCGGTGTGGAGAGTATGACGATGGGCTATGGTGCAGGTGCTATGCCAGAAAAGATGTCTGACAAAGTTACCGCTGTACCTGAAGCCGCGGATTGTCTTCTACGTGAGCAGGACTGGCGTGCTTTTGTCAATCTATATCATTGGTCTGATCAATTTGATTTTCCATTTCATTGTGATCCGAAGCCATGGGAATCACCAGCGAGAATGTAGCTACCGAGTTTGGTATCTCACGGAATGAGCAAGACGAGTTTGCCGCTAAATCGTTTGCGAAAGCATTAGCCGCTCAACGAGCTGGCAAATTCAAGGATGAAATCGTCCCGGTGCAGGCTGTTTGGACAGACCCAAAGTCTGGCGATGAGAAAAATATCGTCGTGTCTGAAGACGATGGGATTCGGTAAGCAAACTCCATTCGATACTGTCGGCCCATTGTGCCCCCCTGTCCTTAACTTAATCCTTCGCTTACTGTTGCTAGTGACGGTGTGACCGCTGAATCACTTGGAAAACTCAAACCAGTTTTCAGCAAGACTGGATCGACCCATGCTGGAAACGCGTCTCAAGTTTCGGATGGTGCTGCTGCTGTCCTGTTGGTCCGTCGCTCGGTTGCCAAAAAATTAGGCCTACCCATCTTGGGTAAATTTTACACGTCAGTTGTCGTGGGTGTACCACCCCGAATCATGGGTATCGGTCCTCTCTATGCTGTCAACAAGCTTTTGGAGAAGTGTGGGATTCGTAAAGAAGAAGTTGACTTCTATGAGATCAATGTTAGTAGTCTCTACTTCTGGATCATTGTCGAAAGATCACTTATAACTCATTTGCTTGTTGTGGTTGACCTTTTCCGAGTAGGAAGCCTTTGCATCACAGGCTGTATACTCTGTCAAAGGTTTAGGAATTCCTTTCGAAAAGGTGAACCCTGTGGGGGGTGCCATTGCTTTTGGGCATCCATTGGGAGCCACCGGAGCCCGACAAGTTGCCACCGCAATGTCTGAAGCCAAGCGATCCCGCGCGAGTATCTTTGTGACCAGTATGTGCATCGGCACTGGAATGGGAATGGCCGGTCTTTTTGTGAATGAGCAAGCATGAGTCAATCAAATGGGCAACTTCTTATCGTGTACGTCTTTGTGGACATGTAGGCATATGTATTTGTCTGTTTGGTACAGCCATTTTTGTTTTCGTTTGTAACAATCTACTTTCACAGTATCATGCATCCTGTCTGCACCACCCATAGAAGCGAGGATTGCAATGCTTAGATTTAATGAGCATGCGTCGTCCAGCAACACAGTTACAGGCTCACGCAGACTAGTGTTTGGAGCTTCTCCACCAAAAAACCCCGAGTCTGTCCTAAGCCCCTCTTCGAGGACGCGGCGAATGCGCTCGTGAGGGGCTTTGTTAAGCTTATCGGGTTCTTGAGGTTTTATCTCGGAAATTATGTTTCACTTTGTTTTAAGATAATCACCCTTGGACTGAGCATCAATATACATTGAAGGTTGTGAAAGCAATCAAGTTGAATTACTCAAATTGAATTATCTCGCTGAGGTAGCACAAACTTACCAAGTTGTGAGTCGATGTAAAGAGTCGGGAAAGTCACCAATGGCAAGAATAGGTTTTGGTGCAGGTTGTGATTCGAGCTAAACTCGCGTTGTTGAGATTAGCTTGAATCGGGGCAAGAGCCCTAGATTTCAATATGTAAATAAGGGACTATGAGAATAGCTTAGGGTACGTTTGGTTGCGATTACAGAATGTAAACTCCGTTTGACCCCAGGTACATTGCCCCGGGGCAAATGAGTTTATTGTTCAAAGCGAGTTTTTTTCAAAGAAACTCCGTTTTGGGTACATTTGAGAAAATCATGTTTGGTTGAAAATCCCAACCAGACTTACAATCTCGCAATCACTTCGCTTCCGTTTTGCCACAAAAACCTCTTAGGCCAGCTTATACACTTTTATCTCGCTCTTCAATCTCCCAATTCATTCCATCTCACAGAAAGAAACATAGTCACATTGAATCAAAGTCAAATTTGAACAACCGATTGAAAAGAAACCGGCAAAATGGAATGATTGACTGGAATCGGACCATTAAACAAAACTTAACAACCGATCCAATTTGAACATGCTCCTCCAGTGTCTGTGTTTCTCATCTTCCAAGGGTGATTTGTTAGTGTATCATTTGAAGTTCAAGGGTTGATCAAGATTGAATAATTGATTGTTTTGACTGATTGATTGAAACTGAGCGATCGATTGAAATTGACAAATCGATGGAAATTGCACAATCGACTAGAAATTGAACAATCAATAATTTGTTTCTAAACTGGTTTCCAAATTTTCATATGTGCATCACAAGAGACGAGAAATTTCTTACACAAAAGGAATCAGAATTAACTTCAGTTCTAGATTCATGTTTGAGAAACCCAAAATAGATTTGAGGCAATGATCGGTGAGACAAAATCAGAAGGAAAGGCAGCTAAGAGCTAGAAGTAGAAGTGAAGATTGGGTGGTGAGTGTTGAGTGTGATGGTGTAGTGTTAAAGGTGTTGATCGAGTCGAAGAAATAGCATCTGGTTTGCCTGTTATGACACCAAGGAGGCTCGAAGTCTTTCAAGATGAAATTTTGTTAAGTCCAAAAAGGAGTTTATTGCACGGATAAACTCCCTTTTGGCGTTTATCCAAAGTCTTGTTTTAAACTCCTTTTGGGACGGGGAAGGAGTTTATTTTGGGGTACCATAAGTGGTCCCAAACGTCTTTTTTCATCAGCGATTATTTTGAAAAATAATCGCTATTATTCAAAATAAACGCTGAAAATAAACGCTACCAAATGTACCCTTAGGTACATATGTTGAGAGATAAGAATCAAATATGGTCCGCTTGGGGCGGCCATTACATGTACAACTTCAGGGAGAGGTGGGAGGGAAAAAAAAGTTTCAGACTCAAAGAAGTTCTCAAAGAACAATACATGATTGTGAGAAGAATCTGAGAGAATAAAGAATAGGATGAATAGGATTCAATAAAGAAAGTGGGAATGGGAATTCAGAGATCGTTACGGTTTATAAGTAAGATCGGAAAAGGTAAAGAGCATCTTTATAGAAGGTAAACAGGAATGATCTATTGGGATGTCGGAGAGTACAGCAATAAGATCATGATGACGTAGAGGCTTACAGAGATGCTTGTCAGAGCTTCGGCCCACCATTTTGCACGTGTAACCTATTCTCGTTTCTAGAAGCTCGCTCCTAGTTCCAATCATAATGACACAAATCACGGGTAAGAAGTGAACATTCTCATTACCAAGGAGATCAATAACAAAATCCACCACGAAGGTATCATTAATGTTACAGGTTCTTACACCCTTAGCTTTGGATATATCATTCAAATCAAAATAATATTCCTGAAGAAATTCAAGAATACATCATGAGAACGAAGTTTCCAAGGATGTAATTTGTTAGGTTACTCACCAGGAAGAAGTAATAATAACAGTATACAATAGTTCCATTAAGAGTAGACGGTAGCGGTAATAGCTTGGGATTGTAAAAATTACCATGCCGGAGAATCAGTATTAAACGATGTTGTGGACGATAAAAAAAGTAGATCCTCATCTTTCAAGGTTCGTGCCTTGTAGATACTATTCATAGTGGAAGTGAAGGCAAAGAATTGCTCAAGTTGATGATATTATCATACATATAAAAGAAAGATTGCTCGATACAAAAAAAAAGCGCCGTCCAAAATTAATGCCGTCAGTGTCGTTGATGCCCCGATCTCCACGTCCGCAAATGTTGCCCTTTGACGTAGGCACCCCTGCAATGCGGCATTAGCGCACGCCGTCGACGTAACAACGTCACACTCCGGCGTTGACACTCTCGGTTTTTTAGTAGCGCACCCCATCCCATCAATGCACCGCCATACCACGCAGTGAACCCCGTTGTGACCATCCACGTCTCTGTTTCCACCGTGACATGCTTAAGCATTGTGACAATACACTATGGCCATGACTACACTTTGTTCTCCTGCTCCGGGACTTCAGTGTCCAGACCGTCATCTATTTGAGACCCGCGTCTCTCGCAAGTCATCACTATAATCACCGCCCGTTTCCTTTAAACTTAGGCCAGTTACACTGGCGAGGGTCCAGTCCAACATTGATGTTTTCTCCGCTGTTGTACTTTGCCTGGCTGCCTTATCATTTACCACCGTAATTCACTTGCGATCCCATACCCCGTTAAAAAAGGCAGCATTAATGCACTACGAACTTCATTCCTTTCAACTGTCACCGCCGGCAACATGTGTCTGCATTTTCTCTCCTCATTTCCGTTGCGCTTTAGTGGTATTTTCCGGACTCAACATACAGTACGTTTCCGCTACAGCTTCTCATGTCCTTTGTTACTATGCTGACAATGCCTACAGCGCAACGCTGTCAACCTCGACGTTGACCCTCGATTTCAATGCTTTGTCAGTGATATTACTATCCGTTCTGGCACACTTGACCGCGTCGAACTCTTAATCGCTGGAAATATAGCCAAAACCGCTCTCACGCACAATCGTGCATATCGAATCGATGGCGAAGTTGGTGTTGGCGGACGTGATACTGTTTCTATTCTTTTCAAAGACGCCGCCCATACTATCAGCTTCGATCATGCCGCTGTTGATCTCAGTTTGTTGTGCAACAAAGTATCCGCCCAGGGTATTGGCCAAATCGTCGATTGGAGTCGCAGATCCGCATATGGCGGCAGTACCAACGTTGAAGTCATCAGAGTTCACCATCGAAGTCTCGCCGGTAATGTAAGCAATACATGCACCTCCACAGAACCGTCGCTCTATTGATTATTTTGACTTACAGCCCGTGGTCTTTGCCGCCGATTACATCCTCACCCCGTACATGACATTGCCATTATGTCATAATGCGTTGGCAATTGGCAACATTATCAGTTTGCGCGGCCATGTCATTGGACACAACATGGAAAACAATATCTGGGAAATCGAAGTCAGTATAACTTCAATCTCTCATCTACGCACCATGAACTGAATGCTGCTTTAGGGGTCAGAGATACAGAGCATTCATTGCAATTGGCACGTTAGACGCAGCCAACGGCAGCGTGGTTACCCTCCGCTTTCTGCGTAGTATCGATCGAAATTCAATGATTGGGCACATCTCATGACCTCGCATACACCGCGGGACGCGCATCCACTATTCCTGCACACTGCTTTATTTTTCTATCCATTGTCACTCCGCCATCAACGTTTTTGTTGTTTTCAGCCTTTATCAGCACTGCGCTACTGTATATAATTTTATCACACACTCTCGCATTCTTCTTCTCAATTTCTGCATTGACACAATCTAATAATGTTCAAACATCCCACTGCGATCTCTCTGTCAATTCCCGCACACATTAATAGTGCACCGTTAATATGCGTTGCCTCATTAATCTTCTACAATCCCAATCCTGCCGCCGACCTCTACAAATCTTCGAAACGCTGACAAATTCGCCACGTACCTAGGCTAAGCCGCATCTACGCTTTGCCAATCCCGAAGTAGCCATTCAAACATTACAGTTCTCTCTCCCTCGAGTAGAACAGCATCATTGCTTAATGATCACCTCCAATCTATTCCGACACCACCATCGCATCTAACTGTTCTTTTGATATCACAACCCGGCTTATGACATTGTAGTCCACGGGATCATCGCCGATGGTGTTAACTACCGCATTGTGAACCCTAACAATGTGGCCTACCGAACACATTCGTCAGCCGGTGCCGGGGATCTGTCAAGACCGACTACTTACGGTCCGGGTCGGGGAAATCTATTATACGCTGTATATAGAATGCTAAACATGTTGGTCGGCAAGATTCAGGACATCGAATATGAAACGCGTAATTTTCCCACACGTGCATTTCCGTTATGACACCGGTGCCAAAGACGAGCAAGTGCTTAGCTTCGATACCGGTGTAACGTCCATTAGCAATGTAATGAACACTGCGAAATAGCTGAAATCGACTCACTCTTGCGAAAGTGTTTATGTACAAGGTTTAAAAAATTCGGTCATTGAATGGTGCACTGATAGATCCGGGTTCACTGAATGTAGGCATCGCGGGACTTCGCCAATTTTAATATGCACTATTGCAGGTTGGATAACGATCTTCGAGGCCAGTGATGAATGACAACGAGAGGTAGACACACATATTTTATATAAATTTCAGCCAATCCCAATGTTATGTTCAATGCTTTGTTACTAAGCACAGACACTGCATCCAGCTATGATTTACCATTTATCGCCACCGCATGTCGCGACAGGTATTGACACTTGATTCTCTTCCAGCCCACAGATGACCACTCTTGCATGACAAGTACCGCCGCCGCATATTAGATGGTTTCAGGGCCACTTGACCTCAGGCACTTCACTATTTAGTCTTGATTCTTTCGCCCTGCGCCTACTTCTCCGCCGATCTTTACGTCATCAACAATGGAATTGTACTACCGTTTCGTCACCAGCTTTTATGTCAAACTTACCCGCGACCATTGACATTTCGTTTGGGCACAACAGAGACGTTACGCTATCGATTCACTGATCGATTAATGTCTCTAACATTCCACGGCGCCTCAACTTAGGCTGCTATCAGAGCAGAACCCCACTGTGCACGGATGTAGTCAAAGCTCCAGGCATTGATTCCGGTCGATACATAGTTGTCAATCTATGAGCAACTGTTGTATTCCAAGTCAAAATATCAGCGCCAGACACCTCGATGGTGTCGTTACAATGCACTGACAAAGCAACCCGCGACGTTAGTCCCTCCAAATTTCTAGATATACGTCGTTCCTATAACGCTACCCTCATCACTACACATTTCAACCATTTAAACCACTCAGTCAGTCTCAGTCTCTCCCTTTCTCGATATACCATGGCGACGTCATTCCGAACCGAGCAATTACCGATTGACATCCTCGGTGCCCTTTGGATCGAAGCCTCCGTCAGTCATCATGTCCAGCTCTCCTCCTCAGCTATTGACTTCGTTTCGTCAGCCTCCGCGCGGGGGCAACCACTATTTAGTTACCGCAAAAACCAACGTCGTCGTTCGCGGTACTCGCATTTCCATCATTCCAATGCATATAGTCGAAGACGCTATTCATCCGAGGTTGAGTATAGGACAAAAATTCGTTGTCGACGCTTCTCTCGCAAGTAATTTCGACGGCAATCACCTATTGTCGGTTGTTAATAGGGCCGTGTTGCACTATAAGCATGATGAACCTACATTTTATTCACAATTCGACGTCACTCGCGTTAAGTCACAAGGCCAAGTGCTGCACTGCTCCAGCTCTCCGCTCACTGCCGCTACCGACAGTCGCTGCTTTCTATTAGTTTTGCATCGCCAATGGCACGTCAATGTAAGCTTCTTTCGCCATACTATATGCCCTTACTGAAATTGCTTCTTCGTAGAATCGACGTGCAACGCAGTTTATAGTTGGTTATATTGTTCCTGAAGACATGCTCCCCGCTGCAACAGAGTTGATCAGAACAGTCGGTGCAATCGTGGATTTTCAGGGAATATTGAGCGGTTATTGCCATGTCAGGAAGTGTTTCATTGTTACAGTAGGTTTTCGTCAATATCAAGGTTTTCTGTCGCTTAATATCTGCTTTCGTGTCTAAAGGTCGAGGCTCTTTCATATCAACATCACGAACCGCCGCAGCTTTCTGTCAACGAAGAGATCCGCGTGGGTGTGACCGGCTTTGGTGCCCAATGATTCCGCACGGTCATGATCTCTTTCACTTCCAATGCATCCACCCTTACTCTCCAATCTTATTTCCCACGGTCGACATCCGCGCATTATAGCGGAAGTCCAACACTCGGATTAATGATTATTGCTGTTGTTTTCAATTTCGCATCCTCCGCCCGCCACTTCTTGCCACTAATCACTACGATCACTCTTCCGTTTTAAACTGGCCTCATTGTCTTAGACGCTATTGTATAATTGTTAGTGACCATCTAAACCAGCTCCCCAGATCAGATTGTCTGCACCGTTCAATCCAGTGCCCCGTAGCGAAGAGCGTTGCCTTTGACCTTGCCAGTCATGACCACCGCGCCACGTCGCGCAGTGATGCCTCAGCCCTCTGCCTCTATGATGTAGTCGTAATGTTGGCCTCGACCAGTCGGCGATGGTGTTCAGGTAAATTGCACAGCCCAAGATGTACTAAATTTCCTATCAAAACCTCGACGACTCTGTTCCTGGGAGCAGATTCAAAGTATCAACATTCCCAAAATTTGTATAGGACAACACACAACCAAGACCAATCATAATAATTGCCTATCGACACTGCATCGCCTCATGATGGAAAACTATTCATTATCTACGTTCCCTTTGCGCTTTAGTAGCATATTCTGGACAAAAACCGATGTTAGTCTTTGTCGATATTGACCATTCGAGACAAAGAGTGCTGACTGAATTCTCCCAGACGGAATTGGCAATACACAATTCCACACCTTGCTTAAAGCTGTTCGAGACCGACGTCATCATTGATTCTGGTGTACTTGAAGGCATCAAGGTCTTTATTGCCACGGAGCGCAATGGAACCTCAATGAAATTAAATCATGCATTTTGAATCGACAGTGAAGTTGCCGCTGGCGGTAGCAACTCTGTCTCAACAATATTCGAGGACTCCATTACTACTATCTCCATTGACCACGCCGAGGTTCGCCTCAATTGTATGCTTAACAGAGTCACAACACACGGCATTGGTCAAATTGAGGAATGGTCCCGTCGCGTTCTGACGCCAAGTTCGAGATCGGTTGAATACATCAAAGTGTTGCATCGCTGCACCGCCTTTATGGTAAATAATTCCTCAATGATTTTCACCTTTACCTGCTCACCCATGTCTTTGTCCCATTAGCGGCACGATTTCCATGTGATTTACCTTTTGAAACCACATATCACAGACTATCTCAGTATCGACGCTCTCAATGTGGGAAATGTCATTAGCTTACGCGGTGTTGTCGTTGCACATCAGCAAGCTACGAACACATGGGAAATCGAGGTGAGTGTTTAGCCAAATTTTGTATCGTTCAACAATTGACACACCATGTCATTAAAGGTGTCGGAAGTGCAGATGATTCAAGTTCAGCCAGCTGTTAGAGAAAGCAGGCGACAAAGAGGTCTCGCCCCTCTTCCATTGTGAGGTTTAGCACACTGCAAACTCATGTACGTGTCTCTCCACTCCACACGATCTACCAATACTGATCTGTTCTTTCCAGACTACCGAAATACACCAAGCATCGAGTCCAAGTTCACGCTGTCGCAGTACAAAGCATTAATGAGAGTCGCCCATAATAACTCAGAACTTGCAAATATCATTCGGATCAAGATCTTTATTTGCAAATCGCAAAACCTCCCGTTTTACTATTAACTATATAATTACCGACCTTCTCATGTTTCCCCCACTTTTACTCCTATTACAACTATGACAAATAGCGTCCTTTAGTCAATTTCAAGACATTGTTATTCGATCAATAGAAGCACAACTCAAAAGGTGACGCAGATTAAACTCAATACAATGCTCCCCACGCCGTTCTGCAAAGACCTTCGTTGTTGTTAATACTAGGAATGCAATACAGTCACAGAACTACTGATTATAGACTAGACATTGACGGTGTAGCGTAGACATACCAAGGTTGCATTATCACAATGATGCAGTTACAATTCGAGTCTACAGTGCTTCCCTCTGTGAAAAAAACCACTGCCTGACAAATACGTCCTCCGCTCACGACCCTTGCGACTTCCTCACAATTTTGAGCCTCTTCATTGGCACTGATCGTAATGAGTGATATTGTGCAAAAAGAAACCACTGCTCAAGCCGGTTATAAAATCAATGTTGACCACCTCTCAACAGCAACTTAGTATTAATGTCAACTCTCAGGATCGTATCCTCTCGAAAAACGCCATGTAAGATCAGATATATCAATATTGCCGTGGTTGGCTCCATTGCAACCAGATGATGCGATCAGATTTGTTTCAAGTCAGCAGCGACGTAGAAGGTTTACTGAACCATATCGTTGTCTCCACACTCGGCAACGATAGCAATAGTAATCATTGCCACAGCGCAATCCACTTCATTTTTGGCGTGCTACCAAGAAGGCACACAAAGAGGTGATTTTCCGGTGCTTGAAGCCAGCCGCAAGCTCCATTGATCAGATTAGCCACTTAGTGTTTTATAAAGTGATGCTCAAACCTTCCATGAGATCCTTTTCCCAATATCGGTATCAGGCGACCAATCCTTCAGCTATGGTCAATGCACCAATGCCTGATCTTTCAATGTTGATCAGCGGGAAGATATGCCGTTTCCCAACCAAGGTAATAATTATTCGCCAGTTAAACATTTCAAAATTTTGGCTGAGTTTGAAGTCTCTGCAACCACGTTCTATCGAATGGTACAACAAACTTTCAATGCTGGGTCTCAGTCAAACCCCATTCGTAAACGTTTTTCGTTTCATGGCACATCAACGCAGCCCTTATGACGCCCTACGCCCTACTGCTTTCACTGTTCGCCGCCTCAGTACCTTTTGTACGAAAATTCAGGTGTTTTCCAACAATTGTTCAATTCACAACTCTGACCCAGGCCAACAACACGACTCTGAAGCTTACGTTGAAAATCTCGACATCAATGTTTCGCATCTCCGCCTCCCCAATCCCAAAGCTAGACGCGAAGCCCACTCTCCAATTGCACAGCGTGAATCTGAGCCAGGTACAATTTCAGTATTGTTTCCAGCGACATACCGAATGACTTACGTGCACTGTCCACATATTCACTTCCCTCGACCATTCTAGAACCGTTCCCTCCAATCGGACAGTTGATTCTGGGAGCGCTTGCGGAGAAGAAGGGATCACAGTATTGCCAAGATCGACGTATATAACCTTGAATGCCATATATCTCCCCCACACCTGTGCGCCTTGAAAAGATCCAAGAGTATCCGACAGAAAACAAATCGGTACCGACCGATAGACTCCGAAAACGCCTGCAAGATGTTCCAAGATGTACAGATACATCTTTTGTGAGGTCAGAATCTTGCCAAGTACACAATTCACATACCCCACCCCCTGAGTCACCCATCCACCTCACCATCTTCTCACCTCTTCCTCACCGCCCATTCACCTCCTCCTCACCTCCCATTCACCAACCCAAGTCTCACCCCTCACCACCCAACTCACCACCGACTTCACCAACCCGAGTCACCCACCTCACCACCCACTTCAACTCCTCACCGACTTCTATCATCTCAAAAACCTTTCCTCTTTCAAATCACAACGACTACAAACACCTCAAGATGTTCCAATCCCAATACCGATCCAACTGATATCGATAGCAACATCCCCGCCCCACCTCGAAAATCACTACCTGGACCGACGCTGAAATCTATGAATGACTATGTCAAAGATTTTGCTCCTCAACACGGGTATTTAATTTCAATTCATCAATCAAGCCTCACCAAGAAACCTTTTTGTACTTATTTGTGCCACCGCAGTGGCTTACCAGAACTTTCCAAAGACGATCCAACCAAGGAAACGAAGTCCCTCAAGATCAACTGTCCATTTAAGCTGAAGGCTCGATACAACGCGAGCACTGTACTCTGGACACTCTCGCATGTCAACATCAAACACAACCACCCACCCAATCTCAATCTTCAACCACCACAGCCACCCGCAACCCTATCGATTCAATCTCTTCATGCGGAATCAACTTCTGCACCATTGATAGACTCAACCCCAATATCTTTGGACCCTTCATCACTCGATGAGGACAAAACTTTACTACCAACATCCAAAGTCGAGTTGTTTCTTACCTCATTTGGGTCAAGAATTCGAGCTCTATCAATCAAACAACAACAGGACGTTATAATCAAGATCGAGAACATCCTGTTAAACGCTCACGAGTTCAAGGTGAACCCAGCGAATGTAACCTCAGAAGTAAGTGGAAGCATTTAGTTGAGCTGTCAATATCCAAATTGATGATGACCGATTCAATAGGAGTCACCAAAAACTCATGAAATTAATCACAACACTAAACAACATGAACCCGTTGAACAATCTGAGCTGTCGGTAATCTCTGAGGTAGGTAACAATCCCGATTGAATTTTTCATTTCAGTTCATTGATAGTAAACTGTATTAGACAAAATTTTCAAACTCCCAATCTGATCCTTCCGAAGTCGAAGTGGAACAACTCTTACTCAACAAAGAATCCAACCAATGTGTAAGCATTTCTATCTACAATCCCCTTGTACATCACACACAACTCACCCTGACTACGTCACATTTAGGCCCAGCAAGAAATATTAGAGTCACTCGATGGCCCATCTAATTGCGAATCAACTAAACCCCAAGATACCAATCACCCACCGAGTCCATCACATGTCACGCCAAGACTTTGCTCACCTCCACAGACATTGAACACAACCGTCAGCCAACCTCAAACTAACAAACGCAGACAGACCGAAATTAATGTAGTGGGTGTGAAAAAGAGAAAACAAAACAAATTGACATGTGTGGAAAAAGAAAATAAGTCGCAAGTGACATCTAGGGTGACTCGTAGTTCAAATCGGTCAAAAACTGTTGACTGAGTTTATCTTTTCATTTCCAAGCAAAGCAAGAAAAGAAACCAAATGCAATGTAATTATCTTAAATCCAACCTCGTATTGCAATGAAATAAATTTTCAACTACAATGTAATATTGAAAACTACTAAAAACCATCGCAATGAACATATTAGTTTGCATTAGTTGTCAAAAGGACTCCATTTGTCTCGTTTGCAAACAAATGGGGCATGTCAACAAGTTCGGCCCAATGGTTCATAGACCTTGCCTTCATCATTCTCCAGTGATCATACATTTGTGGGTCCATATCAAGGGCTCCATCAAAGTACGGCGCTGACCAATCCAGTACATCTTTTAGCTCAACATCCCACATCATCCATAACCGGCTGGTTTTTTTAACCAGTGTGATGTATAAAAACTTCATACGATCAGCTTTTGCATGATCTTTACAACCAATAACAGTGACAATTTCAGTCATCAATGTTACTTTGTGAGGATGAATAGATAACATACCATCTGTCGATAAATACTCGCGGCGGATGTCATCGAGCTTGACTTGAAATTCCAGCGCCCAACGGATAAGTTGTCGAGTTTCTCTAGCAATATGCAGGAGCTCCTCGTTAGCTGCTCTCCACACTAGATAAATTCGAATGCCTTCTTTTGTGTCGTCGTTTGAAGCCCATTGCTCTTCAGGATGGCTCAAACCACCCAGATCCCAGAACCCATGGGTCACAGGCATAGATTCAATGTCTTCAAAAGTCAGATCGGCTAAGGCATCCCGTCTTCTGTGCGATGAATTGTACTTTGAAACATGTCGATGATATGTACTGAATTTCTTCTTTAGCAGTGCGTTTTTTCGATTCCTTTGTTTATTGATCCAGGTTTGCTGGGTTGTTCCTATGACTCAATCTCATATAAGTGACACTCGCATATCAATAAGTGACAAGACTTGCCTGTAGACATCTCAGAACGCCTTTGGTTTTCAACCACTCCCACCTTTGCCTCGTAAAGCTTTGCCTTTGCAATTTGGATCGTCAGAAGTGCCTTCTGATCACCGTCTGATACAAGTAATCATCAACATTATTTATAGCAAGGAATTCACGTAAAAAATTCTTACCTGAGGAATCACGAAAGGCCTCGGATCCTAGCTCATTAAGTAGAGCCTGAGCTTTGGTCTCCAGTAGGACAACAGTGTTGGGTAATCTTCTTAGCTCAGTCTGCTCCTCACCGGTCCTCATCCTAGGTGCTTTAGCTTTCAGATCTCGGAGCTTATCACTATTGATTGTTCCAAACGTTCAATGTATTAGCATCTTTGCAAACTTTTCAGTAGACAATTGAAAATACCGTGCTTCTACTAGTTCCTCTTCAAGCTCCAAAAGAACCGTAAGTTGTGTGCGTTTGTCTTTGGCAGTTTCGCTAATGACCTTCTTTTGTATTTCCTTTTGTCTTCCCCACTGAGTCTCCAGATACACTAAGGTATGTGTTGAATCGTGTTTCAACAACTTCAAAAGGTCTGCTTTGGCTTCCTCCAGCCGTCTTTTCACTTCTTTACCTCTTTTTCGGATTGCTCGAACTGAAAACACAATATTAGTGAGGTCTACAAGCTGTAAGATGTAGTTTAGACTTACCGGAATTTGTCTTCAGTACTTCATTACAATGGAGGGAGCGGAGGCTTAGGCTTACCAACCGGTGTTGTTTGGTCGCATATCGGTTAGGCCGAACTAAGGCAGTTAGATCAGACCATTTCCGCTCCATCCCCTCTCCATCAGAAAAGCCCCATCCTAAGTTAAGTCTGGGGTTGTAGTCTAGCTGGCAGCCCCATTCGTGAACGTACGCATGGAAAACGCTTGTACCAAACTTGAGCCGTCCAGCTTGGCGTTCTGTTGAAAATTGTTTTCGCTGTCGCAGAGACAACAATAAGACAAAGGTTTATTAATTGAAAGATGCCTGACATACACTCACTTTCACTATACCTTTCTCAACGCTACACCCAATATCATACAAAAATCCAACTTGATTCCTCCTTTGTCCACGTCCCTCTGCACTTCCTACTATTTCTAATATCCAATGGATCATAGCCAGGCCAAAAGATGACCTGGCGCACTTGTTAGCAATGCGTACGCAATACAAAATGAAAGTTTCACCTACTTTTCACCACTCTGCACTATGTTGATAAGTCGCAGGGTGTGATCATGGCGACATCCCATGCCAAATAGACCGGTCTCGTCACAGCCACCCCAATGGGATTTTCCCCGCACATCATTGGCAGCTGTATGCTGTTCAGTGCAAGGATGCTGAGCCACTCTAGCAATCAGTTCATTCGAATATTGAATGAAAAAAGGATAGGAGAAATCACTTACAACCTCCTTTTCAAGTTCTGCCCTGACATGATCATTATCGGTGACTACGATATGATCACTACTCATGAATAGTTCGGGTAATGCAGGATGGTAGCCGGGAATTGGCACGCTCGCAGCCGCATGTCGGCGATGTTGAAAGTTTCCGTCTAAACACACTATGTAGTCCGGCTCCTCTGGTTTAGTGATTCCAACAGGCGGACCAAAACATCTGGGGCAGTTTGCACTCAGATGATCTATTGCATTGAACTGGAGTACAGAAAACTCTTGTTCTCGAATCTCACGGAGAATTGACCTATACGCGTCCAGAGCCGATGTAAAAGGTTCCCGCCATCTCGTGGCTACCATGAGATTGGGTATTCATATTAGACTAGTCATTTGAGCATTGATAAGATGCACATGAACAAGAACTTACATAGCCGCTTTCGGTGAGTATCATTGGGTTATCATCATCTAATAACTCATCCAAAGCCTTCATAAAACCTTGTATGCGTTGTGCGCAGTACTTCCATACCACTTGGAAGTGTTTAAGCAGGCGGATGGAAAAGGCCGTTTTTGGATGGACAGGAGTCGCACCAATATAACCCATCTCGACAAGGCGGACGGGATCCGATTGACAGTCACAGAACAGAACTTGTGCTTTCTGTCGTGCTGATGCAAGGTAAATGTACGCTTCAAATTCGATTTTGGGTGATAAGCGCATGGTCCAACTTACTGTGAAGGTCAACCATATCAACCCAACACACACGCCGGCGGTATGATGGGCATGTACAGGGTGTTTTCCAATCGCTATCCCAGTTCGCCTTGCTAGCCCAGTTGGATGTTGCTTGTCGACATCGAAGGAAGATGGGTGTCATGCATTTACACTGGTGAGCCCAACGAATCTCTTGTTTGAGTCGTTTTGCATCATAATCAGCTCGCGCCAGGCCTGAAAGAATTTCTTCGTCTTCATCTAGCTCCGAATAGCCTTCGATCTCCTCGTCTTGCTCTTCATCATAACCATCAGTCTCAGGTAAATCTTCATGTTCGAATCTAGGATGGAAATCAAAGTTAAAATCATTATTTTCGAATTCTTCTGACCGATTGTGCAACAAATCTTCATCAGTGGGTGTTGAGTTGGATACTGTGAGTTCACTCGGATCTGCCCTGGCTGCTGAACGCCCTATTTGTCGCTGATTTTTTTCTCGTTGGCCTAAGTAAGCCTCTTGAAGAGGTGTCACGGGCTTTGGACACGATCGTATCTTTTTGAGAGGACGATTTAAGGGGTTGGGCATTTTAGGAATAGACTTTGAAGTGTGTAGCTTATGGCAACTAACTTATCAATTCGGAGCTCATGCAATTCCTTCCGATTTGATTTCCCAATTGGGACATCCATCTTGTATCATTTAGTTGATTTTGGTCGATTTTAAATTATCGCTCCAACATCCAATTATGTCCATGTCATTATGTAACGGAGTATAATTACCTCTATCGTGACTGACCAATCATGAGAGAGAGAGATGATAGTTAGCAGGGAATGGTTCAGATAGAATAGTGTTTTGAGCTATTCAATGCAAAGTTGAGTGCACATCATTGATATAAGGTTGAAAACTTACTCAGTATAACAAAGTCTTCTGGGCAAACAAAAACACTTTGTTATAATGAAAGAGTTTTTTGATAAGGATTTCAAAAGATGATCATGAAACCTTGTTACATTTCAAGGTTTTGGTGATTTTGTATCAAAGAGACTGTCTACAGTCTCTAGCTGGGTTAGGAAAAATAGAGCTGACTTGAGGAGTGTCTTTGTCAATTGTTGAGACGCAAATCAACAATTGACATTTGTGCAGGGGAGATGGAAATTGAGCTTGGGTAATGATTGGACAGCATAGCACTATCAATGTGCAAGTTTCATGAGAACATACCTACTCTCATGGCAGGTTGATTGTGATTAAACCAGTACATTGTAACATGTGCAGATGGATTCTAAGACATGGTGCTCAAATGAAAGTTTTACATCTTGCCACTTCAATGAAAAGTTGAAATTGTCTCATGTTGGGATATCATAACTCAAGAGTTTTGTTTGGTGTAAAGCAAACACTGTGTGCTTTACCAATACCAACTATTACTTGGTAATGGTGCTAAAAAAAAGGTAACTTCACCATATATTCCAAACAAAAAGAAAGTTGTTTTTTGGTTAGAGCTATTTCAATTCTTCATTTATCTTCAGATTTGGAAATGTTTCATTCAAGGACTGTGTCTCAAAACCAGAGAACTGGTGATAAATTCACAACCAACCAAGAATAAGTTTATGTATAATATAACATTCAATTAGGAAACAAGTTCAACTTTGGTTTTATCTCAATAATTGCAAAAGTTGTATTTGTGCACTCAAATACCACATGTGCCGACACATGTTGAGATTGGATTCTCAAATCACAATGAACATGAGCTGAAATTATGTATCATATGAGATTGGATTCTATGAACAACAGATGAAATTATGTATCATATATTTGACTTGTACTTTTGTAGACTTAGGAGATCCAATTAGGACACAAGTTTAACTTGAATCACATAACTCAACCTTTGCAAAAGTTTTATTAGAGCACATGGTTTCCAAATAGGACCTACATGTTGTTGCTGAGATTGTCTTTGCAAAAACAGAGACAAAGTTGCAAGTGTATCATATGATTGACCTTGCACAAATGCAGAGCTATTACATCCAGTCATGAAACCACTTCAAATTTGCTCTTACCGTGAATATTGCAAAAGCTTCATTGAAGCAACCAATAGAACATGCACACATCCAAGCTTACTGCTCAATATTCTTTTCTTCCTTCTTCCTTTTCACAATCCAAGGGGAGATTATATAGACCTTTGAAATTGCAGTGGATATTGGAACATGTGTCAAAGTTCAGCCTCATTATGTCATTTGTATTCAGACATTTGCTATTACCTCTCCTTTTGCTGAGTTTGTCCACAAATAGGTACCTTTATAATATAATCCAGGACTGTTCACTATGGACTCGTCAAATCAAATTAAAAGAGGTTCATGACAGGTGTGAAAATATGTCCAAGGGATTGAACCATGTTAACTATAGAAAAGTGTCATGGAGGTTCATTTCAGTGAAAATAAACTGGTTGAGTAGTAGGAAAACTTTGTAGAAAGTGATAACAAAGCTAGTTGAGCAATCAAAAATATTACAAAAGGAAACCATAAATACTAAGTGAAAACTGCCAAGATATCATCACACACTTAATTGGGACAAGTTTGAAATTGAGTTCTTGATTGAAGTGTATATGTGTTGGGGGTCAAAGGAATTGATTGAATCAAATCAGATTGGACATCAAATCTTTTGCAATGAAGACGTGATGTAAAATTACCTTTTTTTGGTGAATTTTTCCTGTGAACATCATGACTGGCTCTGGGACCTACCGGTTCCTAGGTGGTTTCATTGACTTCTACTCATTCAGATATTTTGGCAAGTTATTTGACACTATATGGTTATTCAAAACTCCTCTTGCTGTTAAACTTCTTCTCAAGTTATCCGACTCAGTTCTCAAATCTAGGGATATTAACGCAAATTCTATCACGGTATTTGCAAAGACTCCTTCCAGTTGTTGTTTGACTGAAACATCCAATCCTCTTCGAATCTTGAATCTTTGGAATAATAAATATACACATGAAATATAGAGCTGATAGAACATACACTGGCACATGAATAAAGGACATACAAAATATGTTAACACATCGAAGAATGTAGATGATTCAAAACTGAAAGACAATCACAGTCACACTGAATGTGCACCACTGTATATTTAGGAAACATCCAAAAAATCCTGAGATGTATTTCAATCACCCAGTAGCATAATTCACAGCCTACATTTGTAAACTTTGGACATTGAAGTACGTTGAAATATTCGAAGTTCCACAGCAGCAACAGTTGAAGATATAGATACGACCGGTCAAAGATGGTGAACGTGAACTGTTGAGGAACTTGCTCTGCAGTTCACTTCGAATTGTGAACTACATGACAAGTTCACATACAAAATGCAAACTTGTCATGTAGTTCACAATTCAAAGGGAACTGTAGAGCTAGTTCACTCAGAGACAAGAGTCAAGCGACAAAGATAAGTCAATTAGAGGACGCTATCCCATTAGCTTGATGAAACGAAAACAATGAAATAAATACAAATAGAATATTCAAGAGCAGATAGCGCGGTAGACCTCTTTGAACCAAGTGTCGTAGTTGGAACGATCATTCTGGAATCGATCGATTCCTTCAAAGTGCTCCTGTGGTGGTTTTTGTGTCATACTTGAGATGTTCGCAGCCATCGTACAAGGCCGTGATGAAATAGATGAAGTCAGGTTTTTGAGTGATTGAAAAAACGAATGATAGGTAACCCATATAGAATGGCAACTTTGGATACCAAGGCTGGAGACAGGTCTATAACTGTAAGAATCCACTCACCTGACTTTTCTATAAGATAAGGTCTTTGATCAAGGATTGTAACCGGGACATTAGTTCAAAGATGTTTAATCATTTGGGATGGACAAAGTGGAATCAGCTCGAGCAAAGATACCAACTAATGTAGTCTTGAGGAGATAGTGGTGACAGAGATCGTTGGAGTAGAAGAGTACAAACAACTGACTTACTGAGCTGAGGTAAGTGAGTGAAACAGGTGAGGACTCGAGGAGTGAATGAGAAGATTTTACAAAGTCAAATAAATTGACAGGACCCTGGCAAGCTCCGGTCGAGGTTCCTCAGGAGTAACTTGAAAACGTGACCATTTTTCATACCAAAACGAGAAAGTGAGAAAGCTTGAGAAAGTTGTTCAAACCTGTTCAAACTACTCTAGCCTGTAAATTTCATATAGGATTGTGAGCTGTACATGAGACTAAACCAACCTGGACAGTTCACGATCGTGAACTGACCCAAGCAGTTCATGATCATGAACTGGCCCAGCCCAGCTGTAAGTTTTGAAAAACAGTCCAAAAATCGGCAAAAATTGACCATTCTCAATTAGGTACGTTTTTCCAAAAAATCTGAAAGCTGAATTTTCATCAGGGACCTGCACAGGAACTTTCCGGGGTCCTAAATTGACCCAGCTAAAAATTATGAAGGTTCTCACTATATGTATTCGAATGCTTTGATCGGAAATCATTTGCTATTCAAGTTGGTACTTGTGTATATTTGGCTCTTTTGAGATTGGGAATAAACGAACTGAATCAATGGCTTGTGATCAAACTAACATAAACAATTGGAATAACAAACTAAGCTATGTTGAAACGAACAGAGATGAATAGAAATAAACCACCAGTGAGATAAACTGAAGAAGGTCAATGAAAAAATTGAATGGATCGTTTGACTATGTTGAGAGTTTCAGCATATGAATGATTAATGGTTTATACTTATAGTATGACACGGTAAAATTTGTGACAGTGACAATCGAAATAATCATTTGGAAAGTAGTAACATAAGATGTATTTGATTGATTGGAGTGAGTGCAATGTGTGAATAGAAAAAAAAGTACTAGACTTCTATTCAAGTAGATAGAATTGATTCGAATCAAAGAGAGTACATGAAGGATGTGTGTAAGAACTGTGATGAACCTTTTTTTATGGGCGTCTTGACTTGACGGATCATTTCATGATTGATCAATTTGATCTTGTGTCTGTCAATTCTCACCAATAGTGGTGTGATCGCCTCCACCAGTCTGTGTCTCGTTGGAATCGACCGGAGTGCTGGCCTTGACTACCAAATATCTTTTAGCCAAGATATCTTCGATCCATATCTTCACCTTATCATCAGACAGCCTTCCTGCCGCTGAGCCTCTTGCAAGCATCTCGTCGGTAACTCTTGAATCGGGTTGGCGTTGAATTTTGAGCTGTATATCTCCACGGTATGTTCTGGTCTTCAAGGTCTCTTGCGGATTTGGGGTTTGAGGGTGAGTATCCGTCTTCGTTTGGCGTCCACCTGGGAGATGGGCTTCTGAGATCAAAAAAAACACATGAACAAATGTCAATCAAACGTTGTTTGCGTCTAATATAAACATGAAGGTCACCTATAAGGCCATTGAGGCGTGTGATAAGCTCCTTTCTCAACAAGGTTTGAGGAGTGGAGTCGGTCGACTTCTTCTTTGACCTCTGGCTGGCAAAAGTTGCTTGGGTGGCCTCAAGGGCGAACCGTTCGAGTAGGTGAAACTCATCCCGTGCATGAACAGCCCAGTATTTGCTTGACGTGAACTCATCTTGATATAAGGCCCGAGTTCCCGTCTCATTTGGATTCCATGTGGCGACAAGAAGGTGGAAGTGAAATTTGAATTTGTTATTAATGATCTGAAGCTAAAAACCATGAATGAGATGATATTTTTATACGTATGTTAGTCAAAAGGCTTCTGGCTCGAGTTTGGAAATGTAAGGACACAAATTGATAGTACATACCTGCTGAACAACCTTCTTGATTTCTTCGATGCCAACCTTTTCAATCTTTTGAGCATTCACGCTATGTCGGCACAGCTGACCGTGTTTGAAATCGCGAGCCACCGCAGTCAAGCTCACTACTGACTTGAAAATAGGTACGTACTTTGCCTTCTCCTCTAGACTCAAAGGTTGCAGATCATTGGGTGTTGGAATGGTGGAGGTCGGATCCGGTGTAGAGGTATCCGTTGGGTGATCTTCTCGCATCACCTCTTGTACAAGCTGGTCAAAGAGAGGTGGTGTGAAAACGTCCTTCTGCTCGTCGGCAAAGGCTGTCCAAGCATTTCCAACTGTTTTGTTTCTCTGCTTGAAGCCTGCCGATTGACCTTTGGGTGGCACTTCAAAAGAATTAGGATGGTGAGACAGTCGATGAGTTAAGAAGAAATGGAATCTGATTGGATACAATTTGAGGTACTTACTTGGTGTAGTTGTACTTACTATGCTGCATGACTGGTAATTGGTATATTTGTTAGGCTCGCGGGCAAGCGGCCCTTCGTTCCTGACATTGAAAAAGATCAATGATTTTTGGAAGAGAGCTACAGTCAGTGAGGAAAAGCGAGTACATACAAGGATGCATCAAGTGTATGTTTGCTGATTCCTTCGGCTATACACAACATTGTCTTATCGAGGTTATATTGGGCTTGAAGTGATTGTGCCTCAAAGAGAATGGCGGGGGGGGTGCGTGTCTTGAGGCCACGTCGTCGAGAAAGAATCCTATCAGAACGGATTTGGCCCCATTCAAGTCCAATTTCGTGGTAGTTATGAATGGTTGGAAGTTCGAGGGGAGTCTTCTTTTTGCGTTTACCTGGAGCTGTTTGTGTTTGTGTTGGGGGGTTGTGATCCTCATCTTCGGTTGAACCATAGAGCCGACTTGATGATGAAGATGTTCTAGAATCTGATCTGGATCTGTTGGTCTCTGCACCAACGCGACCACCTCCTCGTCCGTTTGTGCAAGTGTTGTATGGCATATTGATTGAGGTCTGGTTGAAGGTAGGTGATAGTGAGCTGGGGAAGAAGGTATTGGTGAGAAAGAAATCGAAGAAGTATCTGTTGAAAAGTTGATGAGTGAGAGGAAAGTCAGTTGGTGAGTTGGCTGGTGAGCAGTTGGTGAAGTGGATGGTGAGTTGAGTAGTGAGGTGGGTGACTCGGGTTGGTGAAGTCGGTGGTGAGTTGGGTGGTGAGGGGTGAGACTTGGGTTGGTGAATGAGAGGTGAGGAGGAGGTGAATGGGAGGTGAGGAAGAGGTGAATGGGAGGTGAGGAGGCGGTGAGAAAATGGTGAGAAAATGGTGAGGAGGAGGTGAATGGGCGGTGAGGAGGCGGTGAGAAGATGGTGAGGTGGATGGGTGACTCAGGGGGTGGGGTATGTGAATCGTGTACTTGGCAAGATTCTGACCTCACAAAAGATGTATTTGTACATCTTGGAACATCTTGCAGGTGTTTTCGGAGTCTATCGGTCGGTACCGATTTGTTTTCTGTCGGATACTCTCGGATCTTTTCAAGGCGCACAGGTGCTCCCCCACTGCCCCAAAATCAGTCACAATCAAGGCCAGAGAATGTAAATGCCTCACCATAGTCACCCATACATTATGTTCTACTAAAAGGGTGCTCCAGAGTCCTTCTCCAACGTTGCGCTCCAGGACATAGCCACGTCCAGAAACGCTGATTAAGTTTACTTTCAAGTCAGATAATGCAAGCCATTCCGGCGATCTCTTGAGGAGAGGTCCTTGGACGATGACTACCGTATTAGACTCATCGTTGGGAGCAGCAACGTCACCTTCTAATGACACGATATCTCCATCATTGAATAGTGTTTTGTCGTCAATACGGATCTTGAAGATCGAATTCGACCAGCGAGCGAGGGTATTCTCTGACACCACCTCGAAGCATCGATGCCACTCTCCGAAACCCCCTAATTTGAAAGTCTGTGAATACGTCAGTTACACCGATGCTATTTCTCAGTGCTCTTGACAATACCACTCACTTCGTTGCGCAAAGAAACAATGCCTTTCCATCGCATATTCAGTGGTGAAGGTAACGACATTGTTGAACTGACAAAGGTGAATATCGGTATTGCAAAACACACTTTGTTGACGAGATGTTGGTAGTGTCCACAACATTTCTATTTTGAACTGCCAGACCCGAATAATCACCACTATCAACTTATGCTTCAGAACATTATTTGTAATCAAGGCACAGTACTCAAACGGCTCAGTCCATGTCACTCCGACATAAAGTGTAGCAATCGAAAGGCTGTAGTTGTAGTCATCAAGTAAATTCCGGAAATGCGGGCACCCTACATGCCGACAAAGTCAATAAAAAAAGGGGTCAATACTGACGCTCTCGATTCATGATATTGTTGCTACCATGGTGAAAAACACCACTGCACAGGGCATTTTTGAACATGTTCTCCGCGATAACGACTGCCTTCAAAAGAAACCAATTTACCAACGAGGATCGTTGAACTAAAATAACGTAGTGCGCTACTGCGTTGATTCTACAGAAGTTAAATACCAAATTCTATATCCCGTCAAAATATGTCGTTAATACAAAGCGGAGTAAAATTAAGACAATTGTCGGAAGACATTGCAAGGTCGAAAAGAGAGGTCGATGTGTTCCTGCCTCACATTTTACACTACAGAACTATACAACGCTGGTATGCTAATATCTATATGCTAATATGTCGATTGCTGATATAGACAGCCCTAGACTCAACTCTCGATATCAGTGAAACGCCGTGTTGATACTCGAGGCTTGATGGCGATACCTACACCTAACTCGGAGCAAAGATCACTGCGCGGGAACACGGACAATGCATTGTTAAGCACATCGATTCACAATTGCGATCACGACCGGGCATGGACTTCGATGCGCATGGTGGCTCAGTGGGTGTGTTGAGTTGATACCGTTGTCGAAAGGCGATTCCATGTCACTTTGGGCCAGACAGACTGCCGACTACGATTGTGACCATGCGGTGCTTTCGTTGAGGCAGACCTGCAACTGTCCAGTTCGTCGCTCATCTTCAGTTGCCGTCAGCTTTTCAAGTCCAAACTGTGACCGCTGACTAGAGTTTTGATACCTGACCAGGAACAGCATCGTGCCTCACTATTCGTTCATTTTTTCATCGCCGCTATGAGTGTGCCTCATTGCTCTACTGTATCATTACGCCGACCAGGACAGCTCCCAACCGGATCAGTGCTCATCATTCGACACGCTTTCGCCGCGCAACGCTATTGACACCTATTCAAATGCCCGGTTAGTCACTATGCCACGACGGTCCAGAAAAACAGTGACCTTACAGTCGGAATTTCTACAAATACTACCGGTGTCCCCCTTGATCCAGCGTTCAATCACTATCTGCCATCATCTTTCCTCCCGATCCTCTGCGTACAATACCACCTCACTTTAGATTTTTAAATTCGTCTCTTAGTCTCCAGTAATCCATACACATTGATTGATAATGGCACTGCAAATGAAGAAAAACAACAACCGTACTCCATCGCATCCAATCCGTGTTGGCTTTATGGGTGAAGCCGGTGCTCAAGTACGTTTTTCTGTTGATCAATTCCACTTTATCGTCAACTGACATTCTGCTTGGCAGGCGCTTGCGAAGATGAACGGCAGCAAGGGTTTCATATCACATCACGCGTCTATAGCCACATCTGGAATGAACGGCGGCGCTCCTTTTGAAAATCCTATCCAAATAACATCATACGGTTCACAGGCTGACACTCTGGCCGCAAAGAATGTTTATTCGATGAACTGCAAACTCATCGGTACCAACAACAGTACCAATGATCAGCTTCATTTCGAAAATGCTAACCGTATCAACCTCGGTTCGGTCGACAAATTCGGCGAGTTCTTTGTCGGGGAGTTGATCAACAAAATCACGATATCGGCGTTGGGATATGTTGTCGGAAGAGATTTGATCACCGACCCGGTCTTTAAAGGTAAAAGTACCGTCGTCGTCACGTTGAAGTCAACTGACTACGATCCCTTGGTTCGTCCACGTTACTCATTTTGGGATAAGTCTCGACGCTAACTTCATTTTGATCAGACCAAGGCCAATGTTAGCTGGCACACCAAGCATTATATTCCTCCCGTGCGCAACATGGAGAAAGCGCAGAATCTCTGCCAGTTGGGTCGTGAGGTGCTGCTTACTGGACAAATTAAAGACTATGACTCCAATCTCTTTATGTGGGAAAGCGAGGTAAGTATGTTGCTGCCTGTTGAAGATCTCCTACTGACGACATCGATTTCGCATAGCAGGTTCATGCAATCAGCATCTGTCATGGAGAAATCACTATTCAATCAACGCCTTCGTCACGATCTGGTGGTGGTCCGAGTGGTGGCAGAATTCCTCTATCTCTGTAAGTGTTAACCTAACCAACCGCCACCGAATTTAACTAATGCTGTAATGATAGAAATCGAAACCCAGGTAGCAATGTCGCCAGTACTTCGTCTCAACAAATAGAGTCAACAGCCCCCCAGAGTATCGCCACCGATAACTCCGATCCATTGTATGAGTCTTTATTTGGCGGTAACGAAGCCGAAGTTAGCGGAGATGAGTCGGGTAGCGAGGTTGATTCCCCGCTCGCTGAGGTTACTAACTCCGCCGGCAAACGTCGCAGACGAAACTGATGTCGTCCGCAACGTCTCGGTGAAGAACTTTTTGGTACGGCATCAAATCTCTAATTCCGATCACTGCCGTTTTTTGCGCTTCCATTGCTTTCAGGAGTCTGCATCATAGCACCACAAGATTGTTTTCTGTTCTTTTTTACCTAATGTGTCTAGATTCAATTCTCACTGCGCGCTGTTCCTTTTTCTGTTCTGTCATATTTCCTGTGTATATACCTCCAAATTTGTAGATATTTCAGCATTGCTACCAAAATTAACTACAGCCATTCTTTTTATTACTTTTGACCGAGGTGGAAAATTCAATGCAGGTCACAACGCACCAGGCTGGGCAGAAATGCAGCTGAGGTGGTGTGTAAGCGCTCTCAATGGCGAGAGGACATTGTAACATCAGCAAATGGCGCTGAATGCCCACTCTCGGCAACGGCAGGACTAAGCAGATAACTATATCAATCCAGTCAAACTGGAAGTGACATCAGCCACGATCCGAACGTTGATTCATCGCCACGGAGTCCTAATTGTTAATCACTAACCGGATATACATACATAGGAACGATGCTTATCCGTTGCAGCATTACTATTCTCTTTTTCAATTGAGCAGTCTTTCAACCAGCTGAATTTCTGCACTTCCCACTCTTCGTTCGCAAACCAATTTCTATCCACCATCAACAAATCGTTGACACCTCTCAGCGTACAGGTTACCTGCCTCCGGAAAACGATCTCAAAAGCACCATTGGCTCGAAGGATTCTTTCCTGCTGCCGTGACTTTGATCTCTGTCACAAGTATTGCTGCTACCCGGTGCCAACACATCATCTTATTCTTCAACACGAGAATCGCCACCCCGCAGCACAGTTTGAGAGGTCTATAGCCAGAGCCCCGACAGAAATATCCCGTAAGTCATTTCCATCAGTGATCATCGTGCCAATGATCAATAACATTGATAGTGTTTGTAAACAACACGACGCCTATTGTTTTTGAATAAGGAGACTACCACACAACAGCGGCAGAAATCACGACCAGGTCGAACGCGCTGTTCAACTCCATCCACAGTGTACGTGATTTGATTGCTGTCCGAAGTCACAAATTCTGATTTTTATTACTACGTCGTTCAGGCTCCGCATCTCCAATGGCACCACGTCAAGCTGCAGCGAGTCAACCTGCCGAGAACCACCAATGTTTTCTGCTACATCGATTCAGAGAGGAGATCCCACACAATCTCGGGGTTTGCACTGACATCTGTATTAAATGTCGAGCATTGCACTGGACGAAGGAACGACCAAAGAAATCACCTCTGGGCCAACCGACTTCCTACACAATGTGCTGCAGAAACGGTAAAATCAAATTGCCACAACATTACTTTACGTTTCCGAGCGCGCCGCCGTTCCTCATTGGCTTATTGACCAAAGATACAGACCGTGAGCAGCCTCTTCGCGATGGAATACGCAAAGATACTGACATTTGTTACAACAGGTGTCGTCAAATTCCGCAACAACATTAGGAACTACAACAATGCTCTAAGCTTCACGTCTCTAGGATGTAAAATCGATCGTAGTGTCGACGGACCATTTGGAATCCGTTGTTTCAAAATATTCGGACAATTGGTCCACAACATGGGGAGCATTCTCCCGCGAAATAACGAGGCACCGGCTTTTGCACAAATCTATCTTATGGGCCAGGACACCAACGATGAAGCCGATCATCGGGTTTTTATGTCTCAATCAGATATTGACCCGAGTATCATAAAGCAATTTTTGGATTTCTTTTACGTTTCTAATCCGTACGCTATCCAATTTAAAATGGCATATCAAATATCACTTCAATACGAAAGTATCTCCTTTCGAATCAAATCTATACCACCACCGCCTCCTGGACAATTCAGCCACGATGTGAGAACGTATGTGCGGCCTGCAGCTTCTGAAGTGGCCATGGTGGTTGGGGGCGGAGGGGATATAGGTGAGAACGATAGAGACATAATCTTACACAGCGTCGACGGGGGTTTCAAACGGGTTTCGGAGCGTCACACGGGCTACTTACCATTACGGTATCCAGTACTCTTCCCATGGGGTCAAGCGGGCTATGACGAGAATTATCGGGTGCCGACGCAGGATAGTAAGTTCTTTTTTTACAATTTTCGAGTTCGGCACATACTAATCGTTTCTCAGATGTGGGCAGAAAAGTTTCAACTTTGAAGTGGTTTGCATATCTGCTTTTTCATTGACCGAAGGAATTTTCGACTATCCTGTCGTCACACATGCTACTGCAGGAACTCGCAACCGATTTATACGCCTGCGTCGAAAATCAACGTATCATGTATTTCAGAACTCACCAGGATGACATCCGCGCCGACCTTTACTCCGGCGCCGTCGAAGCATTGGGTCGGAACGATTTTTCGTTTGGACGTCGCGTAATATTACCTTCATCACACATTGGCGGACCCCGAGCGATGACCCAGCTCTACTACGATGCCATGGCGTTAGTTCGTCACTACGGTCCTCCGAGCTTTTTCATTACCATGACAGTGAACGACAACTGGCCGGAGATTGAGTCGGAGTTGAAGCATGGACAAACAGCAATGAATCGGCCCGACGCAATTACCCGAGTTTTCAATATGAAGTGGGAAGATATGATGCACGATGTAAATAAAAAAGGGAGGCTTGGTGCTGGGCGTTCGCACGTTTCGACAATCGAATTTCAGGGCAGAGGAAGGCCACACGCCCATTTCATCCTGATCCTTGCCAAGGGTGCGGCACCGCGGACACCGCACGCAGTTGATTTGGTGGTTTGTGCGGAGATACCAGATCCAGACGACGAGGATATTCTATACGAGGCTGTCACGAAATTTATGCTGCATGGTCCATGCAAGGAAGGCAGCACATGTTGGAAA
>NW_006768812.1:310881-345948 GCF_000204055.1 Melampsora larici-populina 98AG31
TATTGGCGCCGGGATAATGGTAGAACATTTGTGAGGGGGGGATACACTTATACCAATCGCAATGTTGTGGCGTATAATCCTTTCCTACTATTGAAGTACAATTGCCATTTAAATGTTGAAGTCGCGTGTAGCATCCAAGCGCTGAAATATCTGTACAAATATATTACTAAAGGCCACGATCGTGCGTCGTTGTCAATGTCGGCGGAGAACGAGCTTGATATCTACATCGATGGTAGAAGCTTGACAGGCACTGAAGGTACGTGCTGCTTAATATATAATTCATTCCTTCCGCTAATGATTCGTCTTTCCAGCATGTTGGCAGTTATTTATGTTTGTGATGTCCACTTGATTCCCCGCGGTTCAACGTCTTCCACTCCACATGCCACGAGACAACGTTGTATATTTTCGCACAATTCGATCTTTACAAAACCAGATTGATTCCGGCAGGGCTTCGCGGACACCATTAACGCAGTTCTTTATGTTGTGTCAGCAAAACTACTACTTAGTCAATGCGAAGATTAGCGTCAGGACTTTAACATACCCCGAGATGGTGTACTATTTCTCCTGGGATGAGGACGAAAAGGAATGGAAAGTCAGGACCAACAAATCAAAAACGATCCCAAGAGTTTATTTCGCCAGTTTGTCACAAGGTGACCGCTATTATCTTCGCCTGCTACTCTTCAACGTCAAGGGACCGACGTCGTATGAAGATCTCCGCACGGTCGACGGCATTACGTATGAAAAATTCAATGGAGCAGCTGCAGCTTTGGGTTTGTTGCTCAACGACGATCATTTCATTGCTACCTTGGAAGAGTGTTCGCAAACACAATCGACATATCAGCTCAGAAGCATCTTTGCAATTATTCTCAAGTATGGAAGTGCAAGCGATCCAGCGAGACTTTGGGATTTATTCAGAACTCCGTTGTCTGAGGACTGCGCTTACGCGATGAAGCAGGTTGATGCCGAGAGGGTACCAACTCTCGAAATGATCGAAGCATTAGCTCTGTGGCGACTCGATGACTCCCTCTCAGAAGTCGGTCTCGACCTCGCCACGATGGGATTACCGCAGCCGAATCTAGCCTGTCTGGATGGATATGGTCTTCTACTAGGTTACGAGAATGACGATGATTTCTCTATGGATGCCAGCACTGACTATGTAATGGACAATCTGGGCATGATGAATGATGAGCAGATGGCATTGTTCGAGGAAGTCAGGACGGCGATTGCGATGCAGCGTTCAGCATTGTATTTCCTCGACGGGCCGGGCGGTACAGGCAAGACATTTACGATCAACACCATTCTTCATTACGGTAATGCAATGCGGGTTCCATTTCTGTCGGTTGCATCCTCTGGAATCGCTGCATTGTTATTGTACAAAGGTACCACGGCGCACTCAGCGTTCAAAATTCCGTTAAATCCCGACGACGCTTCAGTGTGCAATTTTAGTGGGCGAGATGCAGTGTCCAGACGGTTGCAAGAGTGCAAGATTATCGTCTGGGACGAAATTTCAATGCAGAATAAGGCTGATATTCATTGTGTCAATCGCTCTCTCATGGAATTGCGGAAAGTGGACAAGCCATTTGGTGGAATTATAGTCCTCTTCGCTGGAGATTTTCGTCAGACTTTGCCGGTAATTCCGCGCGCCACGGTCCCTCAACAAGCAACTGCGTTGTTACGGAGGTCTTATTTGTGGCCTTTGGTGGAGCAATTTGCATTGGTGATCAATGTACGTCTACTCGGCGCCGAAGGAAGACGCCCAAATTCACTACGAAGAAACGCCAAATATGCCGCTTGGCTATTAAAATTAGGATCCGGTGACCTTCAAACCCAAACGCAATCCACCGTTCCAATTGATCACATCAACGTTAAATGTGTCGCACCAAATAAACTTTACGACAAACGAATGGTGTTGAAGTTATACTCCAAAGTCAACGCTTTGAAGGTCGCTGGAGATTGGGTTCCGTTAGCAGACTTTTACGCGGACAGGTGTATCATAACACCACTGAATCAAACGGTGGTTACAATTAATGAAGAAATACTAGAAAAGCTCGACGGTGAGACATTTGTGTCATATTCAATTGACACCAATGATGATTCGACGACATGCGAACCCTTAACACCTGAAATGCTGAACTCTTTCGCGGTTCCAAACTTTCCAATTCACGAGCTCCATTTGAAATCGGCGATGCCAATCATTTTATTACGGAATCTGAATCTCAAACAGGGTTTGTGCAATGGCACTAGAATGTTAATTACTCACGTAGCGAGAACGTATTTGTCATGCAGGATTATTACTGGGGCGAAGAAAGGCAAGAAGGTAACAATCCCACGTATCAATTTACATCGCACTGGCAGCGCTATTTGTCCATTACCGTTTTACAGATATCAATACCCAGTTGCTCCTGCATTTTCTATGACGGTGAATAAGTCTCAAGGCCAAAGTCTTAATCATGTTGTCGTCTTTCTACCAAGCCCGGTCTTTTCGCACGGACAATTGTACGTAGCGCTATCGCGGTGCACAAGCGTAGAAAACATCAAACTATGCATGTCGGTCCCGAGTACAACAAACGCGACTATGAACATTGTATACAAGAATATATTGTCTGACGGCTGATAACTTTTAACGTACGTTGAAGTTGCCAATATAATGGCACGACTACTCAGCTGACGCGCCATTTACTTTCATCGCAGAGCCGCCTGTGGTATCGACGGGAGGCTACGGTACAAGAATCAATGACGATTTTGTGGAAATTGCCTACTATGTTGACGGCTGATGGATGCCGGTTTTGGCCGGCGGTAGGATTAGTTTTTGGAAATGTAGCCTGGACCAATATCAAATCTCTATGTAGTGCGTTGACAATTCAAGCAATGCACATTACCGTATTCTGCTTTGACTATGCTGTGACGAACAACTCTACTAAATTGCAGTCGCATTCAGGTTGTTTACAATCGTGACCGCATGGACAGCATGATACAACTGCACAGAAATAAATTCCCACACACTCAGAGTCATAGCGAGTGAAAACATTGTCGTAGTTAAATGTATATGCCTGGCTGATGCCGAATCGATGGATGGAGTATTCATTGAGCCAAATCATAGCTCTGAGTTGCAGTGCATTATTGAATATCACTCATTGCCTTGACACAGTGTTACCTCAATATAGTGACACAGACACTTCATGCTGTTGAGCCCATGATCGACATGATGCAAATAGTGACAGCTTTCAATGAAATACTGCAAAGACGGATAATAAAGGTAAACACTTCCAAAGCTATGGTGGGTACCAATGAACTGAAGCATTGTATAGCTCAATGATATGACCCTTATAGCGACAGAATCAATGATGACGCTGCCGGGACAGAGCCGAAGGGCTGCGATGGATATTGCTGAGTAGAAGTGCAGCGGGTCAGTTAGTGTGCGATGTAATATAAAGGTAAAGTCACGATGACATAAATGTATATAAAAACGGTGTCACAAAATAATGTATCAATGCCAGCTATGGCGCCGCTTTCAGTGTCAAGTGCGGAGATGCAGTACTCTCAGGGCGGATCGTAACCAGGGCCACTATGACGCAGTTCAGGATGTCGTATAATCAATCCGTTGTGAAGACTTCCCAACCAATGACAACATTACATGAACATCAACAATGAACATGGCACGAAGGCAAAATATCCCAGTCGCAATGAATGGAGGCTACCTGCCACTACGCTTGACAGGTATATTTTGGGTCGGAAATGCAGTAAGTCGCGAATATCGGCAGTGAACAACGCTAACGCACCACTTCAGTTGGATCTTCCTAGCCAGGTAGTACAAGGACAACGATCATACGATTGCCAATGCAGTGCAACAAACACCAATTTCGATATACTCCATCTAATACTCACAGAGGACGGTACCCACACCATTATGACCTCGGACAGCGCGTTCTTGATGAGCGGCAAAATAATGCAAGACGACAGACCCTGGCATAATGTATTGAAAGTGGAGGCCAAGAGCGTCGTTGCCATTAACGTAGATCGCGCCGTTGCGAAATCACTATTGGGTCAGGCGACGGTTGTCGGTCGTGGTCGAATAATGGAAAAAACAGTCAATTTTGAAGGAACGAACAATACCTCCTTTAGAATTTTGCATTCATCGTGTGATCGGTACGTGCTCTGGAGGGTTCGAAAATCGATGAGCAGTTGTTGACAATAGGCTGGAGCCTCGGCATAGGAACCAAGACGATGTCGAATACCTCTGTGATACCGAGACGTTGTCTCAATTCGACCTGCATCTGATGCACAGAGGGAACATCGTTAGCGTCGTAGGTATCGTTATAGGTTTCTCATCTGCTGGCGGAACGAAGTGGCATGTAAAGGTATGTACTTCGTGACATTGCCAGTGGTCCACGCTGACGACGCAACAGTTGACCGACGCATGGTAGTATTGACGACGCCTTGGGATGTTGCGTTGATTGGCTGTCACGATTCATTGGGTGGGATGTTATTGCAATAGAAGAACGATAAGGACGCGGGGTGACCCTCGGCAGATCTGAGAATAATTCAACAGCATCGATTCAATGTATTAGTGCGTTACACGAAGCCGCTCATTTTGTATTTGAACATTGCACATAATCAAGTCAATGTATTAATGTATTACACGGAGTTGCTGATTTTATATTTAAAGGACTGCTGTCAAAAACATTTTATGAAACAGGACGTTGATTGTCAGTAATGCTTGCCGGTGCATTAGACAACAAGAACAATCAATGGCTGAAAGACAGCATACGGGTAGTCGGTCACAGTGCTGAAGTTTATGCCCTAAGAACCTCGCAGTGACAACTACGACGTCACTGTGCCGCAAGCTGCTGAATTATCTAAGAAATATGAGCACAAAGCGTGAAGTCGAATAGGAGAGGAATAACTATATAAGTAAGTGAGCTACGGTGCGATCGATGACTGTCATCGCTCGAGGTGGCCCGCGGTTTTGGTACTCAACACAGAGTGTTATGTATTGGGTATACATCAAAACTTGGACTCCGGGGTTTGCTATTATTAGAGAACGGCATTGTGCCAAAACGGTGTCTTGACGGTCGATGCCCAATGGAAGAACAAGATCAAGATTAAAAGTCGTCAAGAGTCCGTGAGCAGAAACCTACAAACTGGGTCAGCGCGTAATGTAATCATTGTCAGCGAGACTAGACTCACTGGCAGTGGAGGTCGGCCACAGATAGTGAGCGTAGACAGAATGAAGTGAGCATTCGACGTGATGGGCTGAGCATACATTGTTTCCGCGGCGTTGTCAGTACTACGCGACAACGTAGAACAGAGAAAGCCTTACAGTGGAGTCTGATGTTATCGCGGGGATCAAAGTGGGGGTAATGCGTGTACTTGAGCTGATAGCAACGTATGTTTGCATTGACATGGTCGGTGATAGCGTTACGATTCGAGGTAGAGAGATAGGACAAAGTAGTGATATTAAGTGACGGGACATTGGTTTTATTCTTGAAGCTCGAGCAGAGCGCTGATTGATAAGTGCGGAGGACGGCTTGGAACAGCGCGAATTGCAACAAAAGGGGCTTATGAGATCGGCGCATTAACGCATTATTTCGGACTAGACCAGTTGTAATCATTTTTCTACTATTTACAACGCGATGTCAGCGCGACGAAACCCGTCACCAGCGATGCGAAATTGTTTACCGAGAGGGCGGCTGGCCGCCCCCGATGCTCTAGTCCGTGTTCAATATTTACTGCTTGAATGAACGTGACACGACGTAAACATAAAGGTGTTCGACTCGACTCGACTCACAATTGACGCGCGCCACCAGTCTTCGCTTGAGACATCGCTGTTGCCTCGCGAGAGGAATGTCAGAGAATCAGTGTTTCCCATGTGTTTTGTTAAAGAACGTCTTGTGATGGAGAGCCATCGAGCGATGAATGCATTCTAACCATTGAAATAGAGGGAGCTACAACATGAAATGTGACACTTGGAAAGAAAAACAAAGGAAAGGAAACCAAATTTGAAGGAATATAACTACATTGTGTATCGGTACTAGTCTGTAATACAAGAACCGTGTGATCACAGGAGCCGTGAAAGGTGACAAGAGGGTTCATCAAGGTTTGCCGGTTGAGTTGGTTGCAGAAGTTTTAGGAGCTGCTGCGGTAGAGGGAGGCTTTGTAGCAGAGGGATCGGTGGTTTTGGGACCAGGACCCATAGGCAATTCATCATCGTGGGGAGGTCCTAATGGCCCACAGTTGGATTTACCGCTGCCTTTACTGACGGTTACGACGATGCCTCCTCCGGTTGCAGATCCACCAGCTATCACAATGGTTCCAGCCTGTTTAGAAAAAGAAAGTGAATTTGAGCGACAAATTTGAGTGTGCAACGAAACTGATCTTTGCTTACATGGGCGGGGCATGTAGTGAGAAGCTTGGCTAAACCACCATCCAAGTTGTCACCCATGCCGTATTGAACGATGGGAAGAGGACTAAAGCATCGAAGATCATTTATGTTAGTTGGTGGGCAGCGGTAAACATGACAAAGATTTCTAGCCAGATATGATGCAACGTACATCCAAAGCGGTCCGCTGTCAGTTGTGTTCAGTCTGACCTTGCAAGAACCGCACGACTTGACATTAGTTGGATTGATTTGTACAATCCAATTTCCGTTTTTCTTCTTGAGAAAACCTGAGAGAGCGCTGGGAATGATAAGTGGAAAATGAGTCGGTAGTTTAATTGGTTTGGATGATCCTAAAGATGGATTTGAAAAGAAATGAAGCTCACGAAATGCAATCAGCTGAACGAATCCCTGGGACAAGGGTCAGTTGGGGCTCGAGTTTAGGGTCACCAGTAGGTGGTGGCGGCGCAGGTGTGCAAATTGGGGCGGAAGAGACGTTTGCAGCGAGGGCTCTGGAGACAAGAACTCTCAATTCGTGATCATGATGAGTAGCCCGGGTGGCATGAGTATTGTAATCTATGGATTTAGCAGAAAGTCCACCGATGCAGAGCCCGACGGCTACGAATAATGAAGATAACATCTTGAAAGGTTATGTGGTAAGATTGATTCGAAAGTGACGAGTTGTATGGACAGAGGAAATTGTATACTGATGAAAGGGTCGTAAAGATAACTGGATGAGATGCGTAGAGAAGGTGGAAGGAGTGCTACATTTTAATCCACATGAAGAGTTTTTATATATGATGAAAGCAACCCATTCCTTCTGAGACCGCGGATTAGTTGGTGGAAGATCATACCCTGACCAACTCGGCTCGTAACCAGAACTCAAAAAAGGCGGATGAGAATCAGGTGCTTCGGGGAGCTAAAGTATCGGGCTTCCAAAATTGACACCCTACCCAAGCCAAGAACCCAGAAAGCCTTGTCAGTAGGGATGGATTACTCTCCAGCACCAAGCCACAGAACGACAGCGCCTTGCCAGTGCAAAGGGTCTTCTCCATCGTCGCGGGATGATAGGGACTCGAGGACGCCCTGCCGTTTGATGCGAGCGAGCTAATGGGTAGCCAAAATGTATCTTCGTGGAAACCCCATGATGTTTGTCTTGCACGCTTCGAGACTGCGTATGGCGCGGACAAGGAGATGAATGACCTGGCAGCGATCAGCATGGCTCTGGGTAGGTAAGTATGAAAACAATTTCGAGCTACCTCACGCCCCAATCGGCCGTTCAAGCTCAAGTGACTGGAAGCCGTCATCATCATCCACTGACCCCTAGAATCAGTGCCCTTTCCCTTACAGTCCTAGTTAGCGTGACGATGACTTTTCACATAGGTCTGAAGGATCTTGAAGAAAGTGCACAAATCCGAACAAAGTTCAATGATTGTAAGAAGAGGTGAGAACTTTTGTCTCAAGACTCATCTCTAAGCTATCTTCACTGTGACTTCCAGATGAGCATTGAGATGATCCGCTTCACGCAAACTGATCGACCCAATGACATTTGACCAAATGAGCCACAATGACGCTGCAAATGTTCAAAGAATACAGCTTCAAAAGTGAGCGACGCATGTAGCCCTGAGCCTGAGTGGGACATCCACGTAGTTGACCAATGACTAGGAAATATCTACTCCCGTAGACAGTATGAATGGTTGCGAGCTCGAAGGATCGCAGTGAATCACCCCTCTGTAAGATCATAGCAACTTTGGCGAGTTTAAAAAAACACAGCCTGGCATATTTATCTACCAAAAACCTCTGAGGTCTGCATAGATGGCACCAGCAGGCTCACAAGATGCCATAGTTCAAAGCGGCGCATAGGTTGGCCGGTGTTCCATGGACAAGGGTTTGTCAGATTCCTGATACAAGTCAAATCACTCTACAATTACGAGAATACTACCAACAACCAAGGCGAATGAAGCCTCATCTGGCCAATTTCCCTTCGACGACTCCCATATCACTCTCATTGAAGAAAAAAGTACCCAGATCATCTTTTTACAACATCTTACTCACATAAGGCCCATCAAGTTTGTATCCCAATCGAGCATACCAATGACGGACTCCCACACCTGAGATGACTGCTAGCTTAACACTTCCGTGTTCTTCTCGGGCGATCCGTTCAGCTTCTTCCATTAATAAAGTTCCAAAACCTTGATGTTGAAACTAGTCAAAAACAGAAAAAACATATATAAGCGAAATTTTTGATGCCATTCATAATGCAGGAATAACTAGAATAGCATACCTTTGTTGGATCACGACTGTGCATAGGGACAGCAGTACCGTAAACATGCAGCTCTCTAACAATCGACGTGGGTCCAGCTTCTAGCAATTCAGGTCTGAAGGTACCTTCAGCTGTACATTTCCTTAATCGTAAAAGACCAATAAGGATGTCCTTTTCACAATCCTCGTAACTCAAGAAAGTTTCCCAACCTCCATTAGCCACGTAATCACGACGAACAAGTTCAACTTCATCTGGTCTAACTTTATGATGAATCTCATGAATACCGACTTCACGATGACGAATATCACGACAAACTGCACCAAAATCTTTGAGTCGTTGTAAAGCAAGCTCTCGGAGGTTACCATTCTCAACTCCAGATGAGACAAGTGGCATTGGAATATCACGTTGGACTCGATAAATCCGGGTCCAAGGGGGCACAAGCGCCAAGATACGTGCCACGATATCTACAAGCGCATTAGGGGTATAATTTTTATATCGGCCAGTCCTCCATAGCTCGTAGACCCCTGAAAAAGGTGGTCAATGGTAAACTTCATGAGCTAATCTGGTGAAAGAAAAGCCAAGTAGGATTCCAGTATACTAACCGGTTCCTCGGATGACGAGTAAGGGATATATCTTCAATCCGTCGGAGCGAAAGGCCGGATTTTCAAAATATTCCTTGAATTGTTCGATATCTCTTTCGACACCAACGTTGGGAAGATCAGGCTACGAATTGAAGAACGGAGATATAATGAGCTCCCTATCAAAATATGTCCCCGAAGCCAAGACTGCCAATCATACGCACCATCATATGAGATACTACTTTGAACCCGGCGTCTTTGGCCATTTGAAAAGACTCGCACGTAGCGCGAACTGTGTGTCCTCGATTAGTATCTCTTGCTACATCTTCGTACACTGATTGAACTCCGATCTGATATTACAATAAGAGCCAAGAAATTGACGTGAATCAAGGTGATCTACTGGATAAGCTCATAAGAGGATTGAGATAAAAATGAGTTTCAGCACTGACCTCGAGTCTGGTACATCCGTATCTGAGCATGCTGCTCAAATGCGGTTTGAGACAATAATCTGGTCGAGTCTCAATAGTTATGTCGATACATTTAGTGCGAGCCAATTCGCTATATTTCACGGCTTCATCGAGATCTGTCCCCGTATATCCCGATAGTGAATTATGTAACTGAGCCACAAAGTTATCCCGATAACTTGCTGGTAATGACATGAATGTCCCACCCATCACGATGAACTCGACCTAAAGGAACCTTGTAAGACGGCAAGTACGGTTGGAAATGTTGACGAGACTTACCTTGTCTACTGAATGTCCAAGTTGACGTAGTTGTTCTACTCTTCCACGACTTTGCTCATAAGGATCATATCGAGCCCTGATGGCACGCATACTGGTTGGCTACATTGTGAAGAAATGCAGTGGAAGCTAGGGATTCAATAACAATTTTAGCGCTTTTCTGTGATTGAGATTGCAAACCTCATATCCAGTATAACTCTGGGTAGAGTATTCGAAATCAGAATCCGGTCCTCCTGGACAATAGCTAAAAAACCCAATGGTTTGGTTCAGTTTGATTGGTATTATTGGAGGCTGCATTGAAGAGCATAAGCTTTGTAATATAACGGACACACAGATATTCCCAGTCATGGCAATGTGCGGACAACGATGTGGTTTGCTCATCACCGCGACCACCGCAATACCAGAAGCCGTTCGGATCGGTTTTGCTCTCAATTTTGGTAACAGGACCGGCTTGAGATCTGGAGGCACAGCAGCAATCATATCCACCAGCCGAGGTAGTTGAGCACACTACATAAAAGCAGTTCCAGAAATAGGAGTCATTAATATGATTCCCGAAGGTCTAAAGTGATGCGACAATCTAGGAAGACATGCCTTATTGCGTTTTGCAACCCTTTGCCGTACGGTGTTGAGATTGACATCTTTGCCTTGTTCGTGAGCAGCGATGAGCTCAGAGATGATATCCGCGCAAGTCTTGATGAGCAGTGACATTTTCCAGTCGTTCTAGGCTAAAAGTGGAAAGTGACACAAATATTTTTGGTTTTTGAACTTTGCGATGTGGAAAATATGAAGACTTCACTGCCAGCATAGATGCCTCGGGTTGAGAAATCCGAGGCATCATCGGAGGCAAATCCTCGGACAGACCTTGTCCGAGGTTTTTGCCCGAGGTATTTTTTTGCCCTGAGAATCACCTCGGATCAAGACCTCGGGATCAGCATGAGCCCCGTTTCCCGCGGGCTCGGGGATCTCCGGCTTCCGTACCGTCGGTACAGTGCCTCGGGCTAGGTATCTCAGCCCCCCGGCACCGTACCGACTCCGACGGAGCGGGGACCGGGCAAGAGTATGAGGATCCCCGGTTTTTATCGGGGAACCAAGCTATAGCAGAGAGCTGTAGAATCGAGGGCAGATAGGGAGAAATGAAAGGTGAGGAAGGCCTTGTAACAACTCATACATCAGTATAAGGAATCAAATACAATGAAATACCTGTACGAAACAGTAGAATATCAGCCGGAACTTGCTCGTGAAGCAGATTTATGAATTTTTTTGATCTAGCAAGCTCTACCGACTAACACTCGACGGGGAACCGACGGGGAACCGATATTTTGGTAGGCCCCCGATTTTCGGTGGCGGGGGACGGTCTGAAGACGTACATGAAGATCCCCGACGGGGAGGGGTCGGCTCGGAAGCCGGGATGCATTTCCAAAAAGTGCTCGGGGTGGATTTTCGCCGGTCCCCGCTCCCGAGCGAGCGGGGCTCATGCTGACCTTGGGAAGCTTCTGTCCGAGGTTTTGCATCCGAGGATACCTCGGATTACAAAATCCGAGGTAAATATGTTGGTGGTGCTTCGAATGTATGCACCGCAATCGGGTATTTTGGCTGCACGGGGCACGATGTCCTCCAGGCTCCGACGTCACGGACAAAAACATTCCGAGCCCCGAACAAGGGCTGCCCATTCAGTCCAAGGGGCAAAAGATGAAAAAAAAAACGAATCCAAAAAGTCATTAGTATTCCCTGGCATCGACTAGATGGCCATTTTTCTAAAGTGTTGCATGCAATCAAGCCAATACGCACCTTTAAGAAAAAGACTCTCACTTTCAGAGTACTTTCCAAATGTGCTTAACATTGATGGTCTTCGAAGAATTTGGGAAAGGCAGTACATAAAATTATACACCGCTTCCCTAGGTTTTACTGTCTTCAGTCTAGGCAATAAGGGTACTCAAAGTAAGTATGTACGTGTACATACTTGTACGTGTACATACTTTTTGCTATATACTTTTTTTGGTGGGGAAGACGAGGCCAAAAGTATATTTATTTCTTTGTCCCCGCCAAAAAAAGTATGTAGCAAAAAGTATGTAGCGCTACATACTTTACTTTGAGTACCCTTAATGTCATTTGTTGTGGGACATATTGAATTTTTGATCACCCATACCATCAGATATATGACTGGTACTTGGTGATGAAACCTCAGAGATTGTGGTTGGGACGTGTTTTAACCAAAGGGAATGTGTGATTGGCTTAGGGAGTTTTGTGAAATCCAAAATCTAAAGAATCGAGTTTTTGTTCCCTAACCTTCTTTGAAGGTTCACTTGTAACGGTAAAGAGCTCTTGACGGTTTTCAGCTCTTTTTTAATAATCCTATTTGATCTCTCACAGTTTTCTGGAAACCTTGTTCTTTCCTAGTGGTCTCTTTACTTTACTTTTGTACTCATCCACATCATTATCAACAAATTTTTACCTTGTGCGCTATTCTTTTAGTCATAAATTTTTTGTTTTCAAAAAAGTAAAAAGAGTTCCAATTGTAATAAACTACTTTATCGTACCATGAGTAATGTCATCAATGACGACTCTCTTCACTTTAAAAAGATCGATGAGATTCTTGTCGAATACGATAAAGCTGGAGGAAGCAGCAGGATCCTTATGCGCGACCTCCGCGCTATCATCGCCACGGTTTTCTCAGTGTCTGATCCCTGCTTTATCTATCATTTCTCTACCATCTCCCGGTGCGCTATTGAACTTGATAGGGCTGCAGGCCGTTGACTTTACTTTATCGGCGGTTCCCCCCCTCCTCCGGGAGAAACACTGTCCTGCTTACCGGTCGTCTTGGACGCCTCCTATCAAATCCCAATCAAGGGTATTAGGCTATATCAAATGCCTCCCGATCTACTCGCCCAAGTTGATTTGGAACGGGTGGGTACTCCTCCACCCCTTGCACCAGCGCCTACTGCCTCCGGCAGCCGCCCAGCAGGTGCATACAGCACGGGCTATTGGGAATCTAGGTCTGCTTCAAAAAAATCTACCTCCCCTGTCCCGTTGGTCTCAAGAATTGGGCCAAGAGCCTCTCGAACCTCAAAGGAACACTACCGAAGTCCTCCTCAACGCCTTTTCCAAACGAGCCCAGTCAGGTTTGGTAGATCTTGGGGCGGTTCTGCGGAACAGCCTCCGAATTTCCCTCCAGAAGGGAAGGAGTTGCGTCGGTTTTGAGATAGATGGGTTTCTAATGAATCACCTCGTCCCGAGAAACAGACTGCTCCAACATTCAAGGGAAAAGGCCATTACTTTTCACCTTCACCCCCTCATCTTTTTCCATTGAAGAGGAGTCGTCGACAATCTCGTACTCCTCCTTCATCCGATGATGACTCAACTATTGAGGATCGTCATGAGGATGACGTCCGGATCCCTGTACCCGGCACCCAAAAGCCTTGTCTGTTTGCGGCTCCAATTGATGAATTGGTCGATTCAAAAGCTTCCCCTTTGGCCCAAGCCATCCAACAATTGGTCACGGTCTATAAAAGTGATATCGATTATCACGTGGACCAATTTAATTGCTTGCCCAACAAACCTTCTAGTTGGCCCACCTCACTTACTAAGGACTTATTGGAATATAAATGTATTGACCTCGAAAAGTTATGGGGTGAAATGGAGTCAAAACCTACTTCGGAAATTTTCTTTTTTGACAAGAAATCGAAGAAAATGGATGTTAAGGGTGTCACAAACCCTCTGGAGATCAATGATCTATCGGATTTCACTCAAATCTTGGAGGTTCTCCGCCACGCTTATTTGGCGGCTTTTTACTTGGCTGCTGTCCCAATTAAGGACTATTTTAGTCAAATATCTAAGTTATGCCGCCATCAATCGAAAATACACTGGACTCACGTCAAAAATTACGATGCCGAAATGCGGCAGGAATTCTCCCAACGACCATCTCTTGCATGGGGTGACTATAATGCTCCGGAACTTAGAGTTTTCAAAGGTCGCAATCTCCATGTCAAATATGTCGCTCCAACAGCGGCTATCCCGGCTGCTGCGTCTTTGTCTTACACCCAACCAAGGGCTTCTTCCGTGAAGAAAGCTCCTTCTTCAAAACCTAAACCAGCTCCTAAGAAAACGAAGCGCAATTTTCCTCCGTACGAGATCAAAGATCCGGCAGGTGTTGCTGTCCACGATCAGCCTTGCAACAACTGGAATGCCAATGTTTGCAAGAAGTCAGCTGATGAGTGCGACTACGCCCATGACGTTTGCAACAAGCTGGGATGCTTCGGAAATCATCGCGGAATCTTCTCTCACAGACGAACCTAATGCTCGGAAGTTCATGTGTAACATGGAAATTGATGCTCTCTGGGACGGTTTTTCAGCATCTGTCGATTTTTCCCTAACAGCCGAACCTTTACCTTCAGCTCCACCTCTCAGCTCGGATGTCTTTGCCACGAGAGCTATTTGACGTTCTCCTGAAATCTTCAAAATCGTAACCCCTATCAACGTTCCTCACCTGTCTCTTCTCCTCAGGAACCATCCAAACCGACCATTTGTGGATTCAGTCATCTTAGGTCTTACTGAAGGGTTTTGGCCTTTATCCAAAAAACCCTTGGATGAAGCTGCTTTCTACCCGAATCATGCGTCAGGCGAAGAAGAGGAAGCCTCCCTGGTCGTGACTAGGGATAAAGAAATGGCTCTTGGTTGCTACTCCCCCGGTTTTCAATCTTTACTCCCGGGAATGAAAGTATCTCCCCTTTGCTTAGCTACAAACGCAGTCACAGGGAAGGTCCGTACTTGCACAAATATGAGCCATGGTAGTCCCTCTCCGAATAGTCTGATCGAGAGATCTATGATTCAAATCAAGCTCGACTCAATTCCTTCTTGCCTTCCTTTTCTCTTGAAACAGCACTATATGGGTTGGACATCTATCCTGTGGAAATCGGATGTTGACTCGGCGTTTCGAATTCTGCCGGTCTCTCTTCAGTGGCAGTACCTCCAAATCGTCAGGATCAAAAACGCTTTTCATGCGGACCGATGCGTGAATTTTGGTTGTTCAAGCTCCCCCAAAATCTGGTGCTCTTTCTTTTCATTAGTCCTTTGGATTGCTTTTTATGAGTTTGGCATCAAGGAATTAAACACTTATATGGACGACTCGTGGGGTGTTTTGTCTGCATATGATCTAGTTCAATTCAAGGATCATGTGATACCTTTAAACCAGGCGAAATTTCTGGAAATCTTCGATTTCCTTAATATTCCCTGGGCCTGGGGAAAGCAGATTTGGGGTTCTGAGCTCGACATCATTGGACACACTATAAATTGCGACTCACTCTCCATTTCCCTCCCTACCGACAAACACCTAGCTTTGATTGCAGCTCTTCGCGCTTTCATTATTCCTTCTTCTCAACCTTTGGTGGCCTGGCAACGCTTGACGGGTTGGGCGAACTGGGCGGTTAACACATTTCCGTTAGGCAGGTGGGCTATCCAGTCCTCTTGGGACAAAATTGCTGGCAAATCCTTGAGGAACGCTTTGGTTCCAAGGAATAAAGCCATCACCGAGGATCTAGCCTGGCTCGCGGACACTCTCAAAGCATGGTCGGGCAGGAAGATCTTGAAGAACATTTTCTGGAATCTCGAGCTCGCAGACTTGACCTTCATTGTTGACGCCTGCACTGCCAACATATTTACCTCGGATTTTGTAATCTGAGGTATCCTCGGATGCAAAACCTCGGACAGAAGCTTCCCGAGGTCTTGATCCAAGGTGATTCTCAGGGCAAAAACATCCCTCGGGCAAAAACCTCGGACAAGGTCTGTCCGAGGATTTGCCTCCGATGATGCCTCGGATTTCTCAACCCGAGGCATCTATGCTGGCAGTGCTGCCCTACGGGCATCGGAATCTGGTGCCCAAAGATCAACGCGACCTGGAACAGGAAACTTCCCCCGCCTTCTCGGGACAACTTCTGGGCGGAACTGCTGGCTGTAGTCACGGCTATCGACATTGCAGCCTCGCTTTATGTCAGGTGCATTGTGATTTTCTCGGACAACCAGTCGGTAGTCGCGCTGTTCAGCTCACATAAACCAATCGATTCGGCACGGCTGTTATTCAGGCACGCAGTCTCTATCATGCTGGACAAGGACCTCGACATTAAGGTGAGACATGTTCCTGGAGACATCAATCGCATAGCAGATGATTTGTCTCGTCAGCGAGTGGACAACGTTTGTATAAAACTACCTTCCGCCAACCATACGTTTCTCCCTTCCACAGAACCTACCATCAATGGTGGTTTCAAACTCAATTCCTCAGCATTTCGCCGCAATGCCAACAGCTCCCAAGGCCAAATCGACGCCTCTCTCCTTCTCTGAGAGGGAAGCTTTGAACCAACATCACATATCTAAACATTTGGAAATATCAACTATTAAAAAATATGAATCAGCAACTTGTCATTTCAAACGTTTTTGCGCAGATCACGACATAGACTTTATCCCATCCAAAGTTAATTTAGCTCATTTCATCTCTGTTTCTTGTCTCCATCTTGCTCCCGGTACTGCCAATAAGTATCTCACGGGTATAGCGTACTGCATGCAAGATGAGTATCCATTTGTTAATGAAGCCAGGGCCTCCAGACGGGTTTGACGATCGGTTCAAGGCTGCCGGAAGCTTCTATCTGTCCTGGTTGTCCGAGCCAAACCTTTCACTATCAAGGACGTTCACCTTTGCGCGGAAGTGTTCTCTTCTTCCTTCGACAACCAATTGTTTAACACGATCATTGCCTTGGGTTTTTCTGCCTTACACCGCCTTGGCGAACTTGTAACTTCGGACTCTGTTGAATTACAAAACAATCACCAAACTATCCGACGCTTGTCTCTCCTCATTTCCGAATGCAACTCAGCCGCCATCTACACCCTGCCTTATCACAAGGCTGACAAATTGTATTTAAGCTCCGACATTGTTATCTTAAAACGCAACAAGGATCCAACCTGTCCTATCCTCACACTCATGACCTATACCCTGAATAGGGACCTCCGTTTTTGAAGCAAACCATTCTGGCTTTTAAAGGAGGACGGTTCAATCCCAACTTGTTCCTGGTTCATTTCCCGACTCAACTCCATCTTCCACGGATCTCATACAGGTTACTCTCTGAGAACAGGGGGTGCCACGGCCTTGGCTCAGGCTGGGATGCCAATGGAAACTATCCAGTGCATCGGTCGCTGGTCCTCCAAATCTTATCAAACCTATATCCGTAATCACCCCTTAATGAACCTGTTTGCTTGTCGCAACAATCCGATTTCTTCGGGTGCCACTCTTGGGGAGCAGTTGATTTTTCCTGGCTCATCTCGCGTGAGTCCAGCTTCGTTCTCCAAAGATTACAAAAAGTCTAATCTTTTTGTCTAAATTCTTTTTCCCATCAGTCCCGTGTGGTCACACAGACTTAAGACAGTATTTCTGGTTCAACTCCATTAATACCAGTGTTTGGTGTGCAGTTCTCACTACTTATCCTATAAATTCTCGCTGAATTTTCTTGTTGTTTTTTGGCTCTCAGCCGAACTCTTACAATTGTGGTGGCTCCAGTCTGGTTTTGCCAGTTCTGGGTCCATTCCCACGCGGTTCTCCCGTGTTTTCAGCGTCGGTGGGTAGTTTCACTGCCTCATCCGTAATCCTCGCTAAAATTCTTGTTCATTTTTCAGTTTTGTCTAAACTCGAAATTTTGTCACAAAAACTCCTGTTTTCTGTGGGGTGTGAGAAATTTACGATCAACCATTTACGGTCATTAAAGACCGCAAGAGTTGATGACCGCAAAAATCAATAGTTTCCAAAGAAAAAAATATATTTACGAGCAATCTTCATTTTTGCAAGCTCGCAAAAAAAAAGATTGTAAAAAGATGACCGTAAAATTGAGCCACAGTTGCCACTTTCTACAATTTTGCGAGTCATGTTTTGCGGACTCTATGATCCGTAAATCAAAAATCCCGTAAAAGTATAAAAAGTCACAGCAATATATAATTTTGCGACTAATACTTTACGGTACATATGCATTGTGAAAAATCGTAAAACACAAGCATCGCAAAAGTGAAAAATATTGGCCGCAAAATATAATTTTGCGATCAAGACTTTTACGGTTGTTAAAAAAAGACAATGGTGTATTACGTCAAAAAAACAAAAATCAAGAAAAACTGACACATGCGAAAAAAAATACGGGCACACTACAAGAACGAGACAAAAGAATGAGTGATTAAGAAGAATTAAAAAAGAAACGTGAATGAGTGACGACCAAATTTAAATCATTAAGAGAATAAAAAGGTGGCAAATTAAACATGAAAGGACATGATATGAGAAAGGACATGATATGAAATAAATAAAATAAAAGTTGAGATAAAATAAGCTGTTACGCCATCTTACGCTTGTTACGCTTCGATTTACGTGCGCCATGAGGCTCATCAATGTCGGCCTCCTCCTCGACCATCGCCACCTCCACCTCTTCCTCCTCTTCCTCCACAATCGCCCATCCCTTCCAACCTTTGGCTCTTTTAGCACCTTTACGTAGTATGTCTTCTTTGTTCAAATGAACTCCAACCTTGTGCACACTGTCTTCAAGTTGTTGTTTCAGTTTATCTTCCTCCTCTTTTTCGTGTATCCTCCTTGGCCTACCACGGTTACGCTTGATTGCCTTTTTTGAAATAATACTCTTTGCCAACTGGACATCTTCATCTGCATGTTCACAATCTTTAGATAAGAGAAGAAGAGAAATAAGCAATCAAGAACATCAGAAAAGGAAATAGTGATGCTTACCTGGATTTGGTTTGTTGCTGTTTGATAACTTTTTCCTCTCCGCCAACGGAACATTTTCACCATCACAAATTGTCCGACGCTTTCCTTTTTGTTTGTTTTTGTTTGTTAACTTTTCACCCTTCGCCACATCTTCATCTTCACCTTCTGTCTTATCTTTCTCAGATTCGATACGTGCTAAACAAATGAGAAAGAAAGAACTATCAATCAATGAGAATGAATAAAGTAGAAAAATTATTTCACCTTGTTCGTCTTCTGCAAGTTCTTCAAATTCCTCATCAACCGTTTGTGAAAAAGGTCGAACCAGTACCTCTTTCTGCCTCAGAGACTGGTTGATTTTGGTGGTTGCAGTCTTGATTATTGATGACTCTTTTGGCGTAGGAGCTCGGGAATACATCACCCAAGATGTAAAAGGTAAAGGTCCACCAATTGCCTTCAAATCCGTGGTGAGCAAAGTGGCTATTCCCGCGTTTTCTAGATCATTGTGTCGCCATACACCAGTGAGACTTCCTACTGTACGCACCACTTGACACCAATAATGGCTTCCATTCCAAAAACCCCGAGCGCGCATCAAATAAATAGTACCGTTGAGGATCATTTCATATGGTAAGTCGCATTCTCTCATCATTTTGAATGCTTTGGTGGAATTAGTTTGATGAACATAAGCAACATCTACTTGTATATGTAGATGAGGAGGTGGGGTATCAAAGAGTAGTTGAGAGTGAAAAACCTCATAAGGCTGCGCATGAGGGTTCTTCTTTGTTTTGCAGCTTTTACAGTATTGTTGTGAAGATTGATGGTAGCCGGTGGTCGCCCATTCATGGAGCACTTGGGGTGTATCAGAATAAGATGTACCGTCGTCAAAATTTTCGTGGGATAAGATAATAGAGTTGAGTTGAGAGACTTCAACTAATACATGATCTTTGTTTTTTGGACACGTATACGTTCTTTTGAGGCCAACACGGAACAAAGATTGAGTGATAGCTGGAGAGGCTGGCTCTTTGGGTCGGGTTTCTCGATCAAATATTCTGTTGAAGTATTGATCAGCAGATGCATATTGATCCGGTGGGAAACTACCTGGACATCTTTGTTGGATCGCGGCGTGGAGCGTGTTTTGTCCATTGGAAAGAATTCCCCGGATCTTTCCTGCCTGACCCATTTCCCAGGTGGACCTGGACGAAAACAGCTTCATCATCTTAGAGTAGATGTGGTCAGATTTCCCTGTTGACTTCGTGTACCAAATGGCCGTATGAATTGCATATAAGCATTCCGTCATTGAGTCGAGCCAGCACCGAAATTGGCGACCTGGTGTTGTCGAGGCATTAAACCCTTGGTATGTAGTAACTGGGTTGCGGTCAATGTTTAATGACCCTTTAGGCCGTCCAAGCTTTTTGGGTCGTCCCAACAAAGCGTCAGTGGTATCTGGTGGTCTTCCATCATTCTTCGCTTCGCACTGCTTTCGAGTCTTCTTGGACCATCCTAATAGCTGAGCAACCTTCTTTTAATTCTTAGCCTCGTCACCATAAACTAATGGAATGCCCCGAAGCCGGTCCTCGTGGTCTCTTTCGAGACAGGCAACCAACACATATAACTGCACAATACCAATTTGTATTGTGCAGTTTCCTCCGCTGCAAAATAATAAAAAGAAAACAAATATGAATAAATGTGATTAAAAACGCTGAAATAAAAGACACCCACGATATCATGTAATATACTCTATGCAATGATTCCTGTGCATTAGTTGTTGTTGGCATGATGTCGTCACAAAGACCATCATCGTCAATTTTTTTGAGTCTTGATTTGAAAAGCAAAGATTTGATGTCCGAAGCTTTCCACCATTCAAGCCACCGTTTGGCCTTCAGGAATTCCTTGATCATTTTCACCAATTTCTGATCAAAGGTCAGACCACCAGGGCGATCAGCTTTTAAAAGTGATGAAGCTTGTGATTCAAAAGAATCCTTTTAAGCGAGAGCAGAATCAAACATTGTAGTAAGTTCTCTATAATAAAAAAATTGATAATTCGAATTGATCACATACCTCATCATTTGGGGGTATGATCGCCCGGTTGCGCTTAACACGGGTCACCTGAGCACGAAAGTGTTCATGACACCCTTGAAGTTTAGACAGTGCTATGGCACAATCATTCTCCTTGAATACCTTCATGTAAGCCTTAATGAATCCGTTTTTCTGCGCCACAGAAAAATCAATCACTTGGCGGACAAGGGTATCACCAACGCTCGGACCTCAGCGCTGTGATCACGGTAAACGGTACGGTGCGGTACGGACCTCACCGTACCTCAAATACCTGTTGGACATTGCGGTCACCCCGTACCGTGCTCTGTTTATCAAGTATCTGGTTACGGTGATCACTACGATTACGCCGCAAATTGACAACGGTCACCGCAGCGTGATCCGTAGCCGCTACGGTCGGCTACGGGTATGTACCGGGCTTTTGAATATCCGTGCCTTGGGTTTCCTTTCTGGGTGTTTCACACACCCGTTCCTATTTTTTTCAATCACAATGGTACCTATTCTTCTTTTTTTTGATTGCAAGGGGCCACCACATCCCAATTGGTCCTTCTTTCCCCTGCGTAGCCCAACTAGCACGCAATGGTCAGCTAGAATTCAAGGATTTGTTTTGAAAAGGTCAGTTTCCGCCCAGTGACTTTCTTAATTTACTTTCACTCTTGACTTCTTCATCATCGATTTCTCATATTCTAATACTATTCTTCTATTCTTCGTATTGATCATCAATTCCTTTTCTGTTTCTGTTACCTCGCTTTCATTATCTTTATCATGGATAGTCCTGGTAGTAGTTCTCCTACCTCACCCGGTGCATCAACGTCCCTCGCTGTCCCGAACTCGACTCGTTGTTCTACGCGATCCAGCCCTCGCCGCCAAGAAGGACCATTTGTATCGACCTCTGGGGACTCACGTACGGCTTTGAGTCGACCCGAAAGACCTGTGATCATCGGCATCGCCTCATCCAAAGATGAACACGAAGTCACACCCACACCCAAACATCCAAAAATCAATCAGAAGCATTCCAAGAAACGAAAGAACAGCAACAAAAGTCAGGAAGGCAGTAAGAAGAAGAGAAGCCAAGCGCCTGCAATCAAGGTAAGTTCACCATCAACTCTCTCTCTGTGACTGATGCATCTATAACTTTATTGAAATATATTTCATTTAGGACTTCACTGCTCCATTCCAAATTCATCTCAACACGATAATGAGCTGACCGACTACTTATCGGGCAAGTTTGGCATCTTGCCCGATGAGAAGCCTTTAGACTGGTGGAGGGTGAGTTTGTTTGATGCTTTGATCAGCAAATCAATTTAAAATGAAATTCTTTGATGACACTTTTGTAGAAGCACGAGAAGTCCTTCCCGGTGCTGGCGTCAATGGCACGGGACTACCTTTCAATCTCGGCAACAACATGCTGTGTGGAGCGGTCATTTTCGTCAGCTGCAGACGTTGCTGCACCTGGGCAAGGCTCTATCCTTCCCAATACCATCACTCGGAAGGTGGGATGCAGGGAATGGATCAAGGGTGGGATTGTGCCAACAGATAAGTTTGAGGATGGGGTCAAGTATCTCAAGGAGTACGAGGAACAAGAAAAGAAGAAGAATAAGAATAAGAAATAGTTTGATTCATATTTCTTTAGTTGTTTTTCCTCTATGTTTTTTTTATTACTTTCATTGTGTTATGTCTTTTTGTTTTGACTGTCTCGTCACTTCTTGATTCAAGGTATATTTTTACAAGTTTTTTTTACAAGTTTTTTAAGTTTTTCAAGTTTTTTTGATTTTGACCGATTTTCACCGTGATGGACCGAAATCCGAGTCTCAGATTGGTAATTGAGGTGCGGTACGGTACGGTCTGACCGTACCATAGTGAGATTTCGACTACGGTCACCCCTCCTTAACGGTACGGTACGGTAGCATTGAAAACGGTCTACCGTAACGTAGTGACAGAACCGCCGTAATCCGTCGCGTTACGGTGAGATCCGAGCGTTGGTATCACATTCTGATGCAGTCACATCGGCGCGTTTCATTTGCTTCATAAGAGTTCGGAAGTGTGAGGCGTAGTGTTCCTCACTAAGTCCTTTGAGCCCGGTGAGTTGAATAGGAATCCAACGTCGGAGATCCTTGTGGTACATGGAAGTTGATAACAGGTATCCATTCTTGAAAAACTTGTAAGTTACGTCTGATAGTAGCCCGCCACCATAAACACGGTTGTTTTCGTCTCGAGCCAAAAGCTGCTGTTGCATCCATTCAGTTTGGAAGGTAAGGTGCATATTGTGACGCTTCATGGAGACGGATACCACAATCAATCCGCGTCTGGAAATGCAGTAAAATTGATAATTAATTAAAACATTATGATTAAAGAGAAATATACAAATTTAAATTAGAATCTACTCACTCGGCCCAATGGTCCATATCCAAGATGAAGTTATCAGCCGCGCCAGGAAGTTTTTTTACGGGTATGACACCAGCGGCTTCAAGGAGCTTGCGTCGATAATAACCTGTTTGATGTAGGTTTCCATAAGTGCCATGGATGTTGGAAGCAGTGACGATCTCCTGCTTACCTGCAGGAGCTCGACCCACCTGAAATGTCATAAGTTGCCGTCAGCCTCACAGATGACTGCATGAACAGAGTAAAAACCACACCTTGTGTTGTAATGGCCCTACCCCCGGGTTTTCGACAACCCGTTTACCAAATTTTGCCAAAGACAATTTGTCTGGCTTACCACGACGGGGCCATTGATGTTGATGGAATCCTGAGTGTCGGATAATTCCCCATCCGCTCTCATGTTCGTCCAATTGACACAAAGTGTTGGTACACGCCAAGTACCGAAGATTGCCAGGACATCGTGCCGCTGGGCATTTCTGGGATCTAAAAATCCAATGGGTAATGGAGGCATGATCATCAGTCAGTATATCATAGGCAAAGATATAAAACTAAAGCGATGAAAGTCAAAATCAAAAAAAAAAACTCATGTGCTCATCCAATCACCTCGTTTGGCAGCTGATGTCGGTGGCGAGCCGAGATATTCACAGTGTAGGCTATCACAGACTATCACACCTAAGCAAGAGTATCTTACTGTCCGCCAGTCCACTGGTCCTTTGCTTTTACCTCCAGAAGAAGTATAAGCAAATCCAAAAGTTCCCCAGTTGACAATTTTCGGCTGGCCAGGTTGCTTCACAAACACCGTATTTCCATTGGGAAATAACGGATAACCTTCATCGTCGAGTGTATTGTTCTCGCCTATGAAGGTTTTGTAAGATGCGCGGTCAAGAGGTAAGCTGAATGTCTTCTTCCCTTGTTTGATCATTGGCTTGGTTGAGGTGGAAGAATTCGAAGAATTTTTTTTGTTTTTCTGAGTATTGCTGATGGTTTTCGCAGACGAAGAGAAAGTTGAAGAATTGGACAAATTCCTTTTCTTTTGCGGAGACTTTTGCGGCGGAACTGGAAGCTGTTTTGTTCCACGTTTATAAACTTTGAGGGTGGCTTGTGGTTGGTCTTTTCCAAGTTCTTTGATGTCACAGCTTTCGTCATATTCATCATCATATATGTTGACTTCGTCTTGTTTGTCTTGTTCACAAGATTCAGAGTCCGTTTCGTCTTCTTCGTAAGCGTCAGAGTCCGGTTTGTCTTCTTCATGAGCCTCAGAGTCTTGTTTGTCTTGTACTTCGGCGTCAGAGTCCGGTTCGTATTCTTCTTCATAAGCGTCAGAGGCTTGTTTGTCTAGTACTTTGCCGTCAGAGTTGGCTATTTGTGAAACTTCTTCTTCTTCTTGTAACTCGGAGTTGCTGCTAGAGTCGCTACTACAGTCACTCATTTGGTTTTTGCGCATTTCGGTGATAATTAAGGTAAGATTGATAAGGAATAATGGAATAATATTAATGAGTGATTATTAGATATGGTCGATTTAAGTTGGTACGATAAGATTGATTGATTGAAAAGAGGAGTAAGTGAGTGTTTGATCTTTTCAAAGTAAGAGGATATTGTTGACGAAATGAAAATGGAAGGACAGGTGCTTCTGTTTCTTCATGGAATGGCATCATGAAGACACTTCTCATGGAATTTGTTGTTGGGTGAAAGGCGTCAATCCTTTGTCCTGGATTGGTAAGAGGTCTTCATCAATCCGTTGGATTGGAAAGGTCTTTGACCGTGAAATTAATCTTTTCGTGCGAGTTTGTTTACTTTTGAGTTGATCGTTTTGCGGTGACTTTCGATGTCTGTGAGACTAGAGCCGTGAAACTATCGAAATGGGACGAATTGTGGACTTTTGCAACGTAATTCATTTGCAATCATCATGGTACATAAACATTAACTCGCAAAAATAAAGATTCTAGGTACAGGGTGGTAATTTTCAGTGCTTTTTTTGCGACTGTATTTTTTGCGGACATTCTAAATTATGGTTTGACTGTAAATTTAACTTTTCACCCGGGAATAATATACTTTTGCGGTCATCAACCTTTGCGGTCTTTAATGACCGCAAAAGGATGATCGTAAAATTCTACGATCCCGTTTTCTGTTGTTTCAGTCAACTCCCCTTCTCAGACAGTAAGTGGCACATTTTTCGTGGTGATCTTGCTGTTCTGAAGTCTGCCAGGTTGTTTACCTTAGTCTTTCTCCTCCGGTGGAGGTTATTCTTTATGACCTCTTCAGCCCTACTCGCATCCTTCGTTGCTCTTCCATCAACAGGTCTTTTTTATACCATCTACGGTCATATCATTAGTGGGTGGTAGGGCCTCAGGTTGCGCTTTCTCTTACTGCAACACACTCAGACCCTCCGGGGCCGTCCAGCGGTTAGCACTCTACAAAAACAGATCCCGAGTTTGCAAAACGAAACTTCCGTGCCTAACTCCTTCCAAGGAAGTCGCATCTGTTTGCGACAGAAAAGATCCCCGTTTTTTCTTATCCAAGACATTAATTTGAGGCAATGTAGCTCCTGATAAAGTACCTCAGGACTACTATGTAGCTTCAGTTCCAGAACAGAACTATCTATCATGATACGTGCCAATATGTATGCAAATGCTCAAGTATTTTGGATTTCTGATAGGTTGTATGTATGGCTTAACACACAAAACATCTGGGAGGATATCACCAAGAAAAGAGATAATCATTCATAGGATTGTTTTACATTGAGGATGTAGATATGAGCCCATTGCATTCAGTCACAATACAGAGATAATTGGCCAAGTGAGATCGCAAGGTGAGGCATAACATGGATCTGATTGGATGCAGTTATTGGATAAGATAAATCCTGTTAAATGAGTTACATGTTTAATTGATGAAGAGTAGTGAAGAAAGTATGGGGGAAAATCATAGGGCTTCTTGTTCAATCACTTCTCCTTGATAATTGTTGGACTGTCATATTTCCTATCCAAAGCCCGAGTCAAGTTGATGGTCGACATCTTTCGTGGCTGCCTGATGCTGTGCAGTCAAAGAGACAGAATTTCCGACGGCTTCAGTTAGCTCGCTTGATCATTTATAATCCTCCCTCATGTACGAGTAAACTCACCTGATGAATCAAAGCCCTCCGAAGTGAGCCGAATCGTCAGTTACCTCAGTCATACAGGCATCGTAATTTCCAACATGACCTCCCGCAAAGCTTGACAACAAGGAATCAGGTTTCCTTATAGGACAGACCGCAGCAGATGTACTCAGGCAGAGCATGCTGCATACAAACAATGATACTAGGCCCAAGAGCATTTTGTGAAGAACTGAGGATTTTGTGATAGATAAATTGATTTGAAAATTTTTCACGAGGAGTGTGTAAAAAAATTGGATCCGAAGAATTCGATGGATGTGCGATAAGGAGCTTTTTTAGATTTCTGGTGAAGGAAGAACGAGATGTGTGTCGGAAGGCTAGCGGTGAGCTTTTGTACCATCTGGGGCGTCGGGATATCTCTTGTAGCCTTTCTGTCTAACAAACTTGTTCAGATCCTCATGAAAACCGGCAAGTTGAGTAAGCATTGCGTCTGTCTCGAATCAGACTCTGTAGATGTTCCGGCGGTGTTGAATGGAGCTGCGGGATTATGCTGCAACTCTCGAAACCTGATCATGATGGGCTCTCCGCAATGAATTAAAAACTTGTCAAGCAAGCATACCAGCAGCGAAAGATAACGGTTTACCGATACTGAAGTTCAACTCTTGCTTGAGTTTTAGATGCCACCCTTCGCTGAATATTTCAGCTTATCTAGGATACATATTGCACAGAAAATGTCACAAAGCATTGGCAATGGCAGCCAAACTGAACAACAAAATTTGTGCAAATGTGATGGTTTTTGTAAACATGTATGTGAACTTGCAGGCAGGGGGAAGGTCAAAAATTTGCTGGCTCATCTGGCTCAGCAGTTCTGCAGGCATTCTTGACTGGGAATGAGGGAGGATCGATTGTTTTTTCCATGGTAATCGGTATACGGATTTCCGATCCGAGGTTGACATAGCAATTTCCTGTGGTGTCTGTTGTTTGACCTCTTATGGGTTCCCGAGCATCGTCTGATTCCGACTGCTCAATCACTCAAAGAATTGGCAGAACCAGTAGCGCAAGGATCAGCATGCAAAGTGACATTGGATCCTTTGAAAGCTATTTCAGGTTCTGGACGGCTGAGAGGTGATAAACATGTGATGACTACGACTTTGACCCCCAAGTCCATATCCGCATCCAAGAACGCCGGCTGCATGAATAATCATAAAACAATGTTGTACATTCATATATAAAAGGACTCTCATCACACTACACTTGCAGAACAAAATCCCGGTACCAGGGGCATCGCTTCTGCTGAACTGTCCGAGGATCCTTACACTCCTAGCAAAAGTGCACATAGAGTGTATTCAAATTTCATTGTGACAAGGTTCCCGCCTCCAAGTAGTTTACTGGGATAAGTGGGCATGTATGTTTTTTGTGTTCAAGACTCATGAATGGAAGCACATGTTGGCATAGCCACAGCGGAATGTGAAGAAGCAGCTGCTGGGCAAGTGAAAATGAAATTCTACAGCAACAACCAATATACATCAGGATAACAAGTAGAAAATGCTGATCAGAGAAGTTTCAAATGTACCCCAAATGGACTAACAACCAACCTAGTAGCATCAATGACAGGTACTAGGCCCAGGATGTGAGCACATGTACCAAAACTCAGTGGTGAGGAGACTGTCAGCAGCTACTTGGCAAGATTTGGAGAAACTTCCAATGAAATGTACAAAATCTTGAGTGATTGTGACACAGGTAAGAGTGGAGAGGAAAACAGAGACAGACAGTATGCAAAGAGAGACACATTGGAAAATTAATACGTAGTGCTGAAGAGCAGAAGTGTGATATACTGCGTGTGTGCGTGATGAAGAAGTGAAGAGAGGAGAGCATGTTTGGACCTGTGCGGGCCAAGACAAGGGAAAGTTCTCTATGGTACTCACAGCTCCCGCAGAAGCACAGACATTATCTATAACAAGAGCTGTTGAAGTCCCAAAAGAGTGTGAAGGAAGGCTGTGACTTCATATTTGATTGTCTCATAGGCCTCTGCCTTGATAGTTAGAGTTATCAGACAAATAGAATTTTTTGGCCACATCATCATACTTGAACACTTGGTGTACTTCTCATCACTCTTTCCAGGAGCCACAAGACATGTAACATCATACACAAAGATCATTTCCTACAAAAGTCACCTCACAAATGATGGTAAGAGCTTGGAGTGGGTTTCAATGAAAGTACTTCACAATGTTAAGTCAATCTGCAAGATCAGTCATGCATTGTGATTTGATTTTCAGAATTTGTTTCAACATATGCATCCCAACAAACCATCTATGGCTAGTAAATTACAATAAGTTCACCCAGCTAGTGGATCTTGGACTAGATGATAACTAAAGTTGATTCAAAGACATGGCAAAGATTTGTTGTAGAAATATGCGCCGTCAAAGATTAGTATAAGTGGCATGGTTAGAAACATAGACAGACTGAAATTAGACCTATACATATGAAAAGCTTTTGTTCATCTGGGAACTGCAAGTTGAGTTGTTTGCTCCCAAAGGTGACTTCTGAAATAAGGCATCTGATTTGCATTCCTGACCCAAGCCCAATGTTAGCCTCAAGCAGCAACTTATAAGACCATGCCAGTGTGTCTTGACAGATCTTGACACTTAGGTATTTGCTTCATACTATTACGGTACTCAAAGTTGTGTATACTTTGCTGTGCATAGTTTTCTTTCCTTTTTTCACAACTTCACACAACCAGGGAAAACTATGTTTTTGGCTTAAAAGTACACATCTTTGAGCTTCAATCAAGAAATATACGTTTTCCAAGTTGTTTGTAGTTGCAAAAAAACACAAAAAAACTATGCATGGCAAAGTATACACAACTTTGAGTACCATTTATGTTCTATACTGCTGCTTGCAGTGTAAATATGATTTGGTCAGGCTTCATCAGCTTGTTGAGCCAGGTTAGTATGTGCGTGTGACTTGTCTTCAAGACTCATAAATGTATGCACATGATGCACACCACCTACAAATGACTTGAGCTGGGGATAAGTTCATAGCTTTAAATTCTGATGACGAGTAAGCTCTACTAAAGTTCCAATTTCAGGACAAGACATATACAGGAGCGTGACGGGTTGGAAAAAAATCGGATGCCTTATGACTGCATGAATGATCAATAACAATTACAAGCTGTTAACATGCAATTCCCTTGAAAGTTGGTCAGGGAGCACACAGATATCATGAAACGAGAGAGCCGTTAAGAGAGAAATTAAAGATGCAACACAGACTTATGCGGATAACAAAAGGTAAACAAACAATGTCGACGAGGCGAGGACAAAAGAGAGGGGCTTGGTAAAGGACCCGGTGCTTGATGAAGCGGCCAAGCCGGCGCTGCCGCTGGCCGTATAGCCACCGGTACTAGTTGAGTTCGAGCTCGAGGAAGCTTGCTTGATAGTGGCCGGGACTTTTCCATCGGTGAAGTTTGCACCACAGGTGGCTTGAACAAGCTTGCTGCTGTCAGGGGCAGCAGTGCTGTTGGCCGCGATCGGTTTGATGCCAGAAATTTCGGTGTACAAAGCATGACCACAGTCATCACAGTAGATTTCCTGTGCAGTAACAATAAAAGACATAGATCGAGTGAGCACAAATATCATAGGAGAGAGGTATCTAGCAGGAGACAACGTACCTTGGGAGCTGTGGCTAACAAGGGAAGGAGAGCAGAGAAACCTTGGACGAGCATACCTTCAGCCAAGGCGACAGTGACTGGCTTTCCGGTGACCTTTTCGAGGTTGCCTAGAAGGTTGAGGACACAGTAGGTGCCGTTGGACGCATATTGCGAGCACAACAGTCCGCTACCAAACGTAATGTCATTGAAACTTTAGTAACGTCAATCGTCATGACTTGGTCGCATCGAGGCTTACTGGATGGGTGAGAAGTTTTGTACAATGGTCGCGAGTGCGATGGCTGTAGTAACGCCCTTGGCAATATCAGCGCTACATCCCTTTTGAAGAGCCGCATTGGCTGACGCCACGACGGAATCTGAGCAAGTCGCAGTTGGGCAAGTAGAAGTAACGTAATCCTTGAACAAAACAGATTTACGTCAGGACAAGAAGCAGAAAATGGTGATCAGAGAAGATGCGAACATACCCCAAATGGAGCAAGAACCGATCCAGATGCACCAATGACAGGTACTAGGCCCATGACGTTAGCACATGTCCCGAATTCACTGGTCAAGAGACCACCAGCAGCTGCTTGGCAGGTTCCGGAAAGACTTCCGATGAGCTGAGTTAGATCTTGAGCGATCGTAACACAGGTAAGAGCGGAGAGGACAACGGAGACGGAAATCATACGGAGAGAGCTCATATTGAAAGATTGATAGGTAGAGCTGAAGAGCAGAAGTGTGATATAAGACGTGAAGTAGACGAGGAGAATAAAACAGGCTGTGGAGAGAATGGATGCTTCAGATTTGTAGGAAAGGTGAACTTATAAGCTGCCCCAAAAGCTGTACAGCTTTGATCTCTGACGGAAATTGAATCACCAAACCCGGTTGATGGTCCTAATTGGAACGTCAAGACTGAAGTGAATCGAAAGGAATAGAAACTTCCACTGATATGTGAATCAGAAGCTGTATACAGACATAGCTCAATGATTTGGGGTCCACTGCACCAGTGCAGTCGAGCGTCGCAGCCGCTATGGTACGGACGAGGCCTCAGCTTTCATTCAAAAGACTCAAGCATGAGCCAGTCAGGCTTGCGAGTCGTACACTCTTCTAGTTTGGTCTTCAGCACTGGTACAGACGATACATTTAACTCATGCTCGTGTAACCTTCAAGGCCGCAGGTGCAGATTATGGAGCCTTGTGGGAACCAGATGCAGGAATGATCAGATGAACAGGACTTTGCTCTGAAGATCATGCGAAACAACAAGATGAGTTTCTCGCAGTTACGTATCTGAAAAAAGACTCCGTTAATAGCCTGACTTTGGTAATGAGGCCTTCCAGAGTCGGGTGAACCTACGGGGATTCAGCGAAAATTACACCACATGATCGATTCTGAGGGGAGAATGGATATGGTTGCGATCTGGAGAAGCTGGTGTCAGGTTGATCGATCTTTGGTTCAAACCACGTGAACCTATCAAAGTGCGTTCACCGTGATTTTCATTGAGATTTCACATGGATATCACGTGAAAGACTGGTGAAAGGTAGGACTGTGACCCGGCCTTGCGGCTCCGGTGCATTGTCCGGCCCTGAGTAGACCCAAAGGAATCCAGAAATCACTCGGGGCCAAACAGGGTACACCTTGAATCAATTGCAGGTGCAAAAACGGGTACAGGAAGGGGAAAGACAGGTGTTGCAGGACTAAGTGTATTGTCTTTTATCCAACCTGTGTGCACCTACTTAGATTGTCAAAAAACCAAAATATGTAGACGCCATTTTTTTGTTTATCTGGCAAAAAAACACAAAGACTAGCAGTTGGGGCCGCTGGAGCGCCCGCAGGGCTTTCTTGGATTACTTTTAGCTTATTTCAGTGCCCTGGGGTGCAGACTGCCTCTTCCAAAGAAGGCAGAGTTGGCCAGCAGGGGTTAGGGTTGGGTCACAGCCCTAGTGAGAACATCCTCAGACCCACCAACAAGAAAATCTTGTGTTTTGTAGGCAATTGCAAAGCTGAATGAAACCCATGAACTGGTCAGAGTTCCATGAACGGGGTTGTATCACCTATAAGAATTGCCCTAAGGACTTCAATGATCACACAAGATCCCATGGTTTAACAAACAGGAATTCTAATTTCTGACTTCATACCACTACAGTCAACCTTTTGAGTTGCATTCTATTTTTTCTCAGCACCCCTGCTTATCACTTTACAATCCACTTTAAACAAAAATAACTCCATCTATTGCTCTCAGAACCTCCTCAATGCCACCTGAATTCCCTTCTATCACCCTAATCAACCATCACAATCCGATCATGAGTTATACACAACTGAACATGGCAAACATGCAAACAAACACAAGTAATACTGGAAACAAACTGGAAATGGACTTCAATAAGGCCCCATCTACCTCTAACAAACAAATCCAAAGGCTGGAAAGGATTTTGATAAACCACCTGCGGGAATATCTCAAAAAGATTAGCACTATGGACAACAGCAATGTATTAGTACCGGCCAATCTAGCCAACATCACATCAGTGTTGGTAATCTTGATTCAGAAAACACCTATCCAAATGAACACAATGGAAGCTCAAATCAAGACAGAAATCAAAGCAACCTCAGGGATGGAAGAACTAGAGCGGTAATCCAAAGCATTACTGCACCACCAACATAGATGCCTTGGATCGGGAGATCCAAGGTATTGTCGGATGCAAATCCTTGGACAGACCTTATCCAAGGTTTCTGTCCAAGGTATCATTATGTGCCAAAGATTACCTTGGATTAAAACCTTGGAAAGCTCCTGTCCAATGTTTCAGATCTGAGTACGCCTCGGATTTCCCAATCCAAGGTCAATATGTATGTTGGTAGTACTGGATACAAGGCTTGATACTTTTATACCCCAGCCCAACCCATCTGGACTCCCAAGCAAACCACAGACCTAGAGTCCTTCCCACTTTGCTTAAACTCCCCCTAGGTGTACAAAAAAACACTAATTTGATAACAGGCGTGTTCTTACAACAGGAAAAACAGTACAATGCTCACCAACACAAAGCCCCGTGGGACAAAGAAAATTTGGGACCACCAATCTGAGAGTGGAACAGAGCCCGCAAATGGATAGTGATTAGCAAAACTCACAATGTGACATAATGCTATTGGCTGTGGGGCAACTATGTCAAGAAACCCATTGGAGAGCTATAACAGAATTACTTGAGTTTATTAGCCAAGTCAAACAGTAGCCTCACATTTGAAGCATTCAAATCCACTCAACCACAGGGCTCAAACGCTATTGCACCCCTTTGTTTACCAGATAAGACACTGGATCTGGACAAAAACAAGCAAGCTGGGTTTCTCTTCAAAGGAACAATACCAAAATATTGCCCTACAGAGTTTCACAGGAAAGATTCTGGAAACACCACTAGCAAGAAGAATAGCTCAATGGTCATAAGCTCAACAAGTGATAGCCCAAGGCCACATGCACAGACAACAGCAACACAGAAAGTTTTGTGATTCTAACCTCATGGAGTGTGAGGGTAGGGTAATCTCTGAGATTGCTCTATGCTAAATTGGGAACTGGATAGGGTAGTGATGGAATTCTATTCTTTATTTCAAATGTGTAGTATTTACAAAATCAAATACAGAAAATAAAGAAAGTCAAAGAGACTGATAGTCTGTTTGGATAAATCCAGATAGACTACAGTCAGATGACTCCTTAAAAGGAGGTTTGAATTATAATTAATAATTATTATGATACAGTATGAAGGCTGGATCCAAGGCCTTCCTTTAATCTTCAAAGTAACAGATCAAAGAGTGAGATGAAGGTCACTGATCTGGTTATTCTAAAGTTGCCAACTGGTAGTTGTTCAAAAGGTGCACTGGCCTGTGAGTTGATATAGGTCACTAACCTGTAGGTGTTCAAAAGGTGCACTAACCAGTGAGTTGTAATAGGTCACTAACCTGTGGTTGTTCAAAAGGTAGCCAACCCGAAGTTAATTGGAAGTCCACTAACCTAAAAAAATTACTTTGGGAAAGTAGAAGATCCAGAAAAAGGTGAAGAGATTACTACTTACTTTGAGTCAGGAAACTGATATTTAAAGTTATGAAGTTATCACTAGTCTTATATTTATAAGACTCTTGATGCTACTTCAATAGAACTTTAACACAAGTTCCCTTCTTCTGATTTCTTGTTACGAACCACCATAACACAGGTGGTTCGCGCGTCCATGAGAGCTTGCGGCGGGTCGTGAAATGTAAGCGTGTGAAACCCCGCGGAATGTTGGAAGGCATGACGCCTTCCAACATTTTTGGCTTGCAGAGTTTTTCACTCGCCGCTCACATCTTCACCTTTTGACCCGTGATCACCGCAAGATCTCACAGTCTTCACAAAGTGAAAGACTCTTTGCTTTTCGGGCATTCCAGAAAGAGGAAGCAGGAGCACCTCTGTAGTCCCTCTACAAAACGACCTAAAGATCTCATCACTTCAAACTTTCAAAAACTCTCCAATTACCATTAGAAACCCAATTGAATCTTTACATCGGTGATCACAATCGGCAACATGGACAAAGCCATAGCACAAGCTGAAGAACGGGCCGCGGAGGAACGAGAAGCGAGAATGACAAGGTCAAGATCGACGGCGACTGGCCTAGCACCAGGCCCCCCTCTGCAGACCCCCCGTCGCAACACAAGTCGTGGTCGGCAGCAACCCCCTCCTCCTCCTCCTCCCGCGATCATATTAGTTCCCGGTAGCGAGGATGGATATACTCCAGAACCGTCCCCCGGCCCTGACCAGACCCCCTCCGAGAACCTGGGCGACAGGACGACAATCCGTGACAGTCCTTTACTACAGTCAGACAAGGACGACGATTCCTGGGTCCCACCTATGGACAAGGGGAAAGGCAGAGCTGGGTCATCAGCTACGTCGGTACACTCGCAGGCGGAATCAGAATTCGACTCACTTGAGAACAGACCACAAGGTAATCCCTCGCTCTTTATACCCCCCCTATTCACCTGCTTCATTTCCCCCACAGTCCATCGTCGCAACCTATCGAGCACCAAGCAAACAGACGGCGCAGAGACGCGCAAGGCATAGACATGCATTGACACAGAGTCAACCCAGCTTGCATATAGCGTTAGGGGTGTTGCCTAGCCGGCAGAGCAGGTGTACTTACCGAGCTGGCTGCTCAGGTGTTGAACGTACCTAGCCAACAGAGCAGGTGTTCGAGTCCCAGAACTTCC